>NC_073303.1:267672236-267904736 GCF_027595985.1 Sorex araneus
TCTCTGGGGGCGCCGACTGTTCTGCACACACCCTGGGGGCCGGGAGAGGCTGGGGGGGGGAATTGGGGGAGGGCTGCGCCCTGGCATCCCTGGGACGGTGGGGGGCGGTGGGGAAGGAGCTGTCAGGGCTCCAGCCTCACAGAAGTCCTGGGGGCCTGCGGGGAGGAGGAAGACCTGGAAACCCGCTGAAGGACACAGAAGCTGGGCACCCCCTGCCCCCCACCCCGGGCAGCCCTGCCTGGCTCGGTGCCTGTGCTTTGCGCCACACTGGGCAGTGCTGGGCTCCGCGGCACTCGCTGGGCCGAGTGACGGGTGTCCTTGGGGAGACCCCCAGGGGCTGCGTCCGGGGGCCCTGGGTCCACCCAGGCCCTCAAGTCTGGGCGTTTAGAGGTTGCGTATGCCCACCCATCCCGGGAAACGGGGACTCTCTCCTGCAGGTCCCATCTCCCGCTCACACCCCCACGGCCACCCGAGGACCGTCCTCATCTGGCTCTTCGCTGCCCTCAGACCCTCGGGGTGAAGGACACAGAGCCCCTTCCCCGTCTCCCGTCCTCCCCGAGTGCCGGCACCCGAGTCTGTGCGTGGCAGGAAGTGGGTCTCTCTCAGACAGGGGGAGACGACGAGAGCCTGTCCTTCCCGGCCGGGGTGTGGGCCCCTTCACCACCGCCCTCCCCCTCCTCCTCCTCCTCCTCCTCCCTGCACCTCCCACCTGGGGCTGTTCGCAGTCAAGGCGACGCCCCGAGGCCCCAGAAGACGCAGTCAGCCGTGTAGGGTTTCAGCCACTTGCTGAAGTCCATTCCCTGCGTCCTCTGGGATGACCGTCAGCCTGGCTGTGGTTGGCTGGTTGGTTGCTGCTCAGCGCGTCTGTGTCGTCTTAGTCGCCGTGATTTACAGCGCCGTTCAGGGGAGGATCCCACGCAGACAGCATTCCCACCCGCCACCCTCAGCCTGCCTCCCTGTCTGCCTTGGTCGGCCCAGCTCAGTTCCGCAGGGCGGTGGGTGCTCAGGCTCTGTTGCCTTTGGATGCTTGTTATTCCCTTGACTTGTGTTTTATCCCGCATGAGGTAGAGCGTCTGTGTTTTTCTCCCTCTGACTGACTTCACTCAGCACGATGCCTTCCAGATCTATCCTCGTGACAGCAAAGCGCATGCTTTTGTCTCTGTTCTAGCTCCCGGAAGCGTGCGTGGCAGCTTTGCATCTAGCTCTCCAGCTCTCCCTCTCGGAGAACCTGGAAAGCTACTGAGAGTTTCCTGCCCGCATGGGAGAGCCTGGCAAGCTCCCCGTGGCGTATTCATATGCCAAATCCAGTAACAGTGATGGGTCTCATTCCCCTGACCCTGGAAGAGCCTCCAATATGGCAACGTTGGGAAGGACGAGTAAAGAGAGGCTGCTAAAATCTCAGGGCTAGGACAAATGGAGATGTTACTGGGCCCACCTGAGCAAATCAACGATCAACGGGATGAGAGAGCTAGTGATCGTGATCGCGATGGCTGAGTAGTATTCCAGTGTGTATATGTACCGTAGTTTCTCGATCCACTCGTTTGTTCTTGGACACTTGGGTTGTTTCCAGATTTGGGCTGCTGTGAACAGGGTTGCAGTAAACATAGGCATCCAAGGGTCTTTTCTGAATAGAGTTTCTGGTCCCTTGGGATGGGTGCCAAGAAGCGGAGTTGGTGGGTCATCTGGAAATTAATAACCCAGACCTGTAATCCTGGGTGGGGGGCGCAATCCAATCCACACACTGGTGAGGCCTGAGCCCTGCCCTTGCCTCCTTTCTTGCCTCTTACCTTGTGTTTAAAATTCAGCTTTGAGGGGCTGGAGCGATAGCACAACGGTTAGGGCATTTGCCTTGCACGCGGTTGACCCGGGTTCGATTCCCAGCATCCCATAGGGTCCCCTGAGCACCACCAGTAGTGATTCCTGAGTGCATGAGACAGGAGTAACCCCTGTGCATCACTGGGTGTGACCCAAAAAGCAAAAATAAATAAGTAAGTAAATAAATAAATAAACAAATAAATAAAATTCAGCTCTGAGATTCTGCCCGCCCTCCCTGGCCGCCCAGCCACGTGAAACTCAGCCCCGTGGAGAACCACTGCAGTGAGTGGGTGTGCGGGATTCCCGAAGGCCTGACCGGCCTGGCATCCTCTTGCACAATTATGGGGGTGGAGGGGGGAGACCAGCCCCTGCCTGCCTGGTTAATGAGCCTGGCGGGAAACCGCTCAAGGAACGGCCCCTGATGACGCTAATCACAGCTCGCTGGCCGGGGTAGCACCACCAACACGCTCAGTACTTACTGCTCACACGCCGGTGTTTGCTGTCATGCCCGGTTGGTCCCACCAGATGTAAAATAAAATCACGACCTATTAAAGTGGCGTGAAAGCACCGGCTCACAGGGGCTGATGCCGGGATTCCTCAGAGCTCATGGTCTTGGAACCCGAAGGGAAGGCCACTCTCCACACTCTCATCCGAACGTGTGGAGAGTGGCCTTGAGCATGGCTGTGGCTGGGTTCCTTTGCAGACGCAGCGGAGGGAGTGGGCCTTGGCAGGCGGCCAGGGCGGCCGGCCTGGCCACTCCATCAGCCGTGAGTGTTAGGTTTTCACAATCGAGCGAGGACGATGCGAGGACGGGAGGGGGAGTTTCTCCGTGGCTGGCGGCAGGCCTTTGGGCAAGGTCTGGCTGGGGACTCCCTCCGTGGATGCTTCTGGACCCAGAGGAAGCCTGAGTCTTCCCTGCCGGAGTGAGCCTCCTTCCCTGGGACCTGTGTTCCAGAGCGGACAGAGCCAAACACGAACTCTCACTCGCCCTTAGAATCAGGAGGGGCGGAAGGTCCAGTGCCCGGGCTTGGCCAACCCACACGCCTCCGGTGGGCACAGGGCACTGAGGGCATCTGTGAGCCCGTGAGCAGCGGGCGCTGCCTGCAGATGCTTCCAGCCCAGAGGGGGCCTGCGCGGGGGCCTTCGGCCATCTGGGCCCCTGGAGGTTCTCATCGGTAGAAGGGGACATCACGCACTTCTGGGAGCTTGGTTTTATAGTCTCTGGATGTTGGCCGTTGATGGGATTACACAGCGCTGGGGCAGTTTGTGGGTGTGACCACTAGCTACTGGAAAATGGGGGATCTGGGTGGAGGAGGCCCAGTCCCAATCCGAGCAGGCCCGGGTCCCGCACAACCTGGGTTCCTCTGCCGGTTTCTTCATGTGTGAAGTTCATCCGAACGTGTGGAGAGTGGCCTTGAGCATGGCTGTGGCTGGGTTCCAGAGGTCTTTGGCTGCTGGGGCTCTGCTCAGGGCTGGGAGAGAAACTGAACCCACCCCCCTTCGGGGGGCCTGGGTGAAGACAGCCAGGCATGGGGGCAAGAGACTCTGCCTTGAATTTAAAGAACATAAAATATTGTCACTTACGTATCTATCCCAAAGAATTCAGGATAATGTTACCTATTCTTGAACTTCAATTGAATCCTATAAAACTGTATGTTTCACTCCTTTTACTAAACAGAATCCCTGAGATTCACTACGATTTTTGAAATAGGGGGCCACTCTTGGGTCTGGGGGTGTCAGGAGCCACACCCAGCAGTGCTCAGAGAGCTCGAGGGCCAGGGGTCACACTCAGGGGCTAGCACATGCCAGCACGTGCTCCCCCTTTGACCCATGTCCCCCTCCCCATTGTGCCTTTGCTTACGCTCCAGTTCATGCCTGTGAGCCCATAGCCCATCGTTGGACCGTCCTGTGCGTTCGTCTTGCTGTCCTGGGCTCCGGAGACGGTGTGGGAGACTCCACCGTTTCCTGGGGCTCCTGTTCGCAGACTCCAAGCAGATATTGCTGGTTCATAAAGGGTGAACATTGCCAGGTCGTATTAGATAATGCCGAAACCCTTGTTGCAAACTGGCAATAGTCTCTGATTGCCGCCAGCGGTGGGTGAGGACGCCCGTCCCCGCCCACTTGCCGGTGCAGCCTCTGTCCTCGTGCTCGGGCGAGGCGCATCACATCTTGCGGTGGTTTTTAATTGCATCGCCCTGGTGACTAATGAGATCGAGTACCTTGCACATTTATCAGCAATTTCAACCGACTCCCCGGTGGCAGGCCTGTTCGGAGCACCAGCCTCGTTCTTCCCAGCCAGTGGGAGGGCTGCGGGTAGCGGAGAATCTATCCCACGCACCCAGGTGGCAACAGCTTCCCCATTACATGGTTTGTATTTTCATTTCGAATGCTATCGTTGGCTGCAGAGAAGCTGTTGTAGTCAAGGCCGTTAAATGCATCCATAAGGCCTGCACTAATGTCTGTATCTGTGGCTGTGTATCCTCTCCGCCCTTTCTCCGCTTCTGAGGTCCTAAAACCGTTCTCCTGCCGTCTCTGCCAGAAGCATTAGGTTTTGGCTTTGACACACCAGCATGTTTTAGCTGGGACAAGCTCTGTGTGGGCACCTGACTGGTCCCGTCATCCCTGAGAGACAGAGAGAGAGAGAGAGAGAGAGAGAGAGAGAGAGAGAGAGAGAGAGAGAGAGAGAGAGAGACAGAGAGACAGAGACAGAGACAGAGAGACAGAGACAGAAACAGAGACAGAGAGACAGACAGAGAGAGACAGAGAGACAGACAGGCAGACAGAGACTGTCCTATCTACTTTTGCACAACTCAGGTTAGATGGAGGGTCCAGAGATGCACGAGCCTGTGAGGGGACACCTGGTCCCCCCGACCAGACCCGCAGGTCCGTGTTGGCACAGTGTGGCACACCCTTAGCCATGCCAGCTTTACCCGGGCTGAGCTGGGGTGCGCCTCTTCCTCCTTACTCTCCTGTGACTTCCTTGTGATTTTTTTTTGCTTTTTTTTTTGGGGGGGTCACACCCAGCGATGCACAGGGGTTACTCCTAGCCTTGCACTCAGGAACCACTCCTGGCGGTGCTCAGGGGACCCTATGGGATGCTGGGAATCGAACCCAGGTCGGCCGCGTGCAAGGCAAATGCCCTCCCCGCTGTGCTATTGCTCTAGCCCCTTCCTTGTGATTTTTCTTGCTCTTCTGCATGAGTCAGTGCCAGGAGTTAGCAGGTGTGTGTTGGTCAGAGTAACCAGGCAGCCACGAGGGAAAAAGCCCTCCTGCAGAAAAGGCATTTTGTTGTTGTTGTTGGGGGGAGGGGGGAAGCAGGGGCAGCAACATCCGGCCATGCTGAGGGCTGACTCTTGGCTCTGTGCTCAGTGAACATCCCAGCAGGGTTCAGGAGACTGTAGGGGGTGCTGGGGATTGAACCTGGGTCAGCCGCATGCAAGGCAAGCCCCTCCTGCCCTCACTATTGCTCTGGCCCCGGGGAAGGGATTTCTCTTCTCTTACAGGATTAGGAGAGGCCGTAGCTGGTGGCAGCCTGGAAACAGGGGGCAGTGTGCACCCCTACAGGCTGTTCTGGAAGATCTGGAGGGCAGAGTGGGTTTCACTGGGATCGGATAACGTCAGGCTCAGCCCTCCAGGAGCTGCTCACAGTGTCCCGCTAACAAGTTCATCTTTTTGGTAAGTAAATGCCAAGAATGCCAAGTGCAATGACAGTCCAAGTGTTTCTTCTTTTGAATTTTAATTCAAGTAACATGGTGACCATAGTTTAACTTTCAGAGTTTTGCCGTACAAAGTCACTTCCCCTTTGCCATGAGTGGAGTGACCAAGGCCCTCCACTGCGTCCTTCTGTCATTCTAGCACATCTTCCTCTGTGCCTCCACCCCTTCCCCTCTGCCAGGAAGTGGAGGGTCTCAGTTTCACCATCAAAGTCCCAGGGTTCGTCCTCATTTCATCTTTGTTCCCTTGCTTGGTTTCTCCACACGGGAAGTTGAGTAAAGCCACCTGGTGTGGGTGGATCCAGAAGGGGGAATCTGGGCCCATGGGGATACCTTACGCCGTCACGAAAGAGAAACTGGGCACATGGCTGTGACTTAGAGCTGTGGGGCGTCTTGCTAAATGCAATAAGGCAGAGAGCGAAGCTGAACGTCGTGGCTCCGATCACTGTAACTGCAGGGGCTGCCCATGTGGCTCCGAAGTTTGGACAAAACTGATAAAAATATAACTGATAAAAGTATAATCATACACCGTTCTGAGAAGAAGTTCAGTCTCAACTGTAAAGTCTACCAGATGCAAAGGGCATGTGAGTGTGTGTGCGCGTGCTCATGTGTGTATGTGCGTGCGTGCGTGCGTGCGCGTGTGTGTGTGTGTGTGTTTGGAGTTTACAAGCATCTTGCAAAGCTCGTAGGCCCGGACTTGGAACACAGGGAAATTCACTCGGAACAGTCCAGAGAGCCGTGTGTGCAGCTGCCGTGAGTGGCTCAGGCGTCACGCAAACCCACAACCACAGAGGAACTAGAATCTGAGGCTTCATACAGCTTCCAAACCCACGGCAAAACTGGAACCAGCAGCGCAGGCCAAGGACCCCAAGGAAATGTGGCTCTGGCGACCTAACTAGTGAAAGTGACTAGTGACAGGGATGAGTAACTAGTGAGAAGTGACTGACTAGTGAGAGGGCTGACTAACTAGTGAGAAGGGTGACTAAGTAGTGAGGGTGACTAGTGAGATGAATGACTAGTTAGAAGGGTGACTAGTGAGAAGGGTGACTAGTGAGGAGGGTGACTAACTAGTGAGGGTGACTAGTGAGAGGGATGACTAGTGAGAAGGGTGACTAGTGAGGAGGGTGACTAATAAGAAGGGTGACTGGTAAGAGGGATGACTAGTGAGAAGGGTGACTAATGAGGAGGGTGACTGGTCAGAGGGATGACTAACTAGTTGGAAGGGTGACTGGTAAGAGGGATGACTAGTTAGAAGGGTGACTAGTGAGAAGGGTGACTAGTGAGAGGGGTGACTAGTGAGAAGGGTGACTAGTGAGAAGGGTGACTAGTGAGAGGGGTGACTAGTGAGAGGGGTGACTAGTGAGGGGGCTGACTGACTAGTGAGAGGGGTGACTAATGAGGAGGGTGACTGGTCAGAGGGATGACTAGTGAGGAGGGTGACTAGTGAGGGGGTGACTAGTGAGGGGGCTGACTGACTAGTGAGAGGGGTGACTAGTGAGGAGGGTGACTAGTGAGGGGGTGACTAGTGAGGGGGCTGACTGACTAGTGAGAGGGGTGACTAGTGAGGGGCTGACTGACTAGTGAGAGGGGTGACTAGTGAGGGGGTGACTAGTGAGGCGGCTGACTGACTAGTGAGAGGGGTGACTAGTGAGGGGGTGACTAGTGATGGGGTGACTAGTGAGGGGGCTGACTGACTAGTGAGAGGGGTGACTAACCAGTGAGAGGGTGATTGAGCCCTCCGGATGGCACGTGCAGTAGACAAATGACAGTCCCCTTTCAGCCCCGGGGCGGCGGGACAAGCCTTCTGACGGTGCCAGAGCACGGGGAGGCCGGAGAGCTCCGGGGCCGTGTAACCGGGACTCACACGCCGCGACATGCCTTCCCGGGCTGGGATTGGCAGGAGCCGCTGTTCTGGGAGGGCGACCCCAGATGAACCACGTAAGGCCGACAGCAGTTAAACTGAGGGGTGTCGCAAGATCAGTTTCACAGTCGGGATGGCCGCACTGTTTCTCACTCACTTCATTCATTCCCTCGAGGCTGGTGAGATGGGACAGCGGGCAGGGCTCGTGCCTTGGGCACGCCAGACCCACGTTGGATCCCGGCACCCGCGATGGTCCTCCGAGCCCTGTCGGGAGTGGCCCCTGGGCTCAGAGGCAGGAGTAAGCCGTGAGCACTGCTGGGTGTGACCCCAAAACAAACCCCAAAGATTCATTCACAGTAAATATTTGTTCAGTGGATCTCCTTCCACCTGCCCACCCACAGACAGACACACAAATGTACACACAGACCACACACACACGTGCATGCACACACACACACACACACATGGCAGGTTTAAAAGATGTTCTTGGTGGCACTAGGCAATTTTCCACTTCGCCTGATCGCAGTTCGTCTCCTCAGAGCCTCCACGGCTCCCGCCAAGGCTGCTGCTTGTCCGGCTCCCCCGGGACTCAGGGCGACCCTCCCCCGCTGCCGTCGGTTGGTCTGCCTGGGAATGAGAAAGCATCTTCCACTTTGGCTGGGGGCAGGATGTCCGAGCCGTTTTTGGGCCATGCACATCTCCCCTCCCTTTATTTATCTTGCGGAGACAGAGCTTGTCTCAGCTTTTTATAGACGCTCCTTCAGGCCGGATTTTAATGACTTCCTTTTGTTTTCCTTAGATTCGTGTCTGGGTTACTTTTTGTTCCCGGAGTGTGATGATGGCCTTCTAGGTCTGGGGGTTGGGGGGAGGCGTGACTTCTATTCTGAACGAATGGATGTTGGGCTTTCATCAGAGGGGGAAAGAAAAGAAAGGTGTGAGTGAACAATAGAACCAGCGGTGTGTGTGCATGGCAAGAAAAACGGGTAGTGGGAGTACTTAGTAGCAGCACTAAGTACACTCAGCACCAACCCCATGGGATAGACAGCTCTGTTTTGCTGACTTGGGGTGCATGTGTGAAAGAGTCCTGACTGTGGAGGAATCATGGAAGGCTGCCTGCAGGAGGCTCCCTGTCTGTCTTCCTGGGAGGGGAGACTAGGGAGCAAGGAGCCTGGCAAATGGGCAGACACTCACGACTCTCCTGTTTGACTGTGCTTTCCCAGGCAGTATGGTTCAGTGGGCAGAGAAAGGGAGAGCTTCATGAAGGTCTAGGAGTCCGGGGGGGCGGGAACCAGAACTCAAGCCAGCTCCCTGACAGCCCGGCGGGATGACGGGCTGGGCTGCTGCCACCCGCTGACTCAGTTTCCACAGTGAATGCACTTCCTTCCTCGCCCCTGAGACTCAAGTGTACATTCGCTACCACTTGGGCTTGTGGGAAAGGAGATAAGTTTAATGAGGAGAGAAGATTCCCCTCCCCGAGTTCTCTGCTTCTGCTTTTCTGATTTTGGATTACACCCGGGTGCTCGGGAATCACTCCTGCTGCGCTCATGGGTCGCCAGGGATGGAGCCTGGGTCAGCTGCGTGCAGTGCAAGGCAAACGCCTTCCCGCTGTGCTGTGGCTCCGGGCCCCGTGGCCCTGCTTCCCTGTGTCTGCAGAGCGTGGGGGAACACTCAGGCAGGCTGCTGACGTGCCGCGGAAGCTAACAGCCTGTCGGCAACGCCAATATCTCCTTTCCAGATGCCTGGAAACTCCTGTCCTCTGGCGGGAAGCTTTGTTCATCTAGTTGCTCATTTAAAACGCCAATATCTCCTTTCCAGATGCCTGGAAACTCCTGTCCTCTGGCGGGAAGCTTTGTTCATCTAGTTGCTCATTTAAAATGGAATCGCTGAGGGGCTGGAGTGATAGCACAGCGGGTAGGGCGTTTGCCTTGCACGCGGCCGACCCGGGTTCAAATCCCAGCATCCCATATGGTCCCCTGAGCACCGCCAGGGGTGATTCCTGAGTGCATGAGCCAGGAGTGACCCCTGTGCATTGCTGGGTGTGACCCAAAAAGCAAAAAAAAAAAAAAAAAAAGGAATCGCCGTGAGACACACAGTTACAGAGCTGTTCGTGGTTGGGTTTCGGTCATACAACGCTCCATCAGCTGTCCCTCCACGAGGGCACATTTCCCACCACCAACGTCCCCAGTATCCTTCCCAGCCTGCCTCGACGGCGGGCACCTTTCTTCTTTCTTCCTCTGGGGTGGGGACTTTCCGGGCAAGCACCTGAACACCTGAACGTTGCTGCGAAGAGGCCCCGGCAGTGGCGCAGACAATCTCATCCCCTCAACTGTCGAAGGTGTGTGGGGACTCCTGTCGGAGCATCACAACTGGCTTCCTGGGCTTGGAGGAACCAGGGGACTCGCTACATGTGGGCCCCAGATGCGGCTAGTGGGTACTCAGCACTACGCTGCCAACTACCAGATGGAGAATTTTCTGGAAGGGCACATGGCATGCAGCTGTTTCCAAGGATGGCTAGGCCTGGCTGGGACTGCGGGCACATCTGTAGGGTCCGATCATGAATTCAGGGCTTTCCTGCAGGGTGGGAACATGCGAGGCGGGGGTCTTTCATATGGACCACCAACACCAGGACCGATGCCCGTGGGGTCGGGCCAGCCCTGCTGACTATGCTATGTCTTGGAGTCCTTTTATTAGGGTCTCTTAGCTGGCACCCTTCGGGCTCCTTGGGTCTGGATGCTGCATTCTCCAGCTCTGGGAACTTCACAGCCATGATACCTTTAGCTGTGGCTTTTTCACTGGGGTTGCCTCCCTGTCCTCCTGGTGCTCCCACGATTCTTCCGTGGTTCCTCTTGGATTCATCCCCTAGGTCTCTGATTTGCCCTAGAGCTATGTTGATGTCGTTCCCCATTGCCTGTCGTTGCCTGTAAGCCTTCTGCAGCTCATCTCCAAGCTCACCGATTCCGAGGGCCAGTCCCGCTGGCTGCAGAACCCAGGCCAGGCAGCCCACCCAGCTCTCGGCACCTGCCGCGTGGGCCGCCATCGTGTGGAAAGGCACGTCTGCGTGGGCAGAAGGGGGGAGGCAGTGCCCAGTGTGCTGGTTGAGAATTCATTGACCCCCCTCCTTGTGGGGTCTTGATGTCCCGCTGCCCGCTCTGCCCTCTGGCCAGCAGGCCCCACACACTGTGGTGCAGTGAGCTGGGCTTTGTCCACTGGCCACCATCCAGGCTGCTCATTGGTTCTCCCCATGAAGCTCAGAGTGATGGACTGAGGAACTGTTCTCAAGTCCACCAGCCTCCGGAGCTCCAGGAAGATGGGTCTGAGGAGGGGAAGAAACCCAGCATCCATCACGAAGAGAACGACGGCAAAATTAACCTGGGTGAACCCCAGCGTGGGCCATAAAACTCCAACCCCATAGCGTGGTGGAATTAACTCTTCTTTCCCGGGGTGGTGCTGTAACTGCATGGAGTCACGGAGACCGGGCACTTGTGCGTGAAGCTGGCACGTGTCCACGGGGGTGTCGGCATCTGCTGGCGTTGGAATCTGGTCTCTGTGGCATTCAGATGCAGCCCAGGGAGACTCAGAAGGGAATTTTCTGCATTGTGTTGTGTCCTAGCAATGAAATCTTGCACAAAAACAGACAGTTAACAAGGCAGAGGCAAAGAAGCAACTCAACAGATCAACAAAAACATTTGGTGTCTAGAAATAGACGCGGCAGCAACCACTCCGGAGCCCAGAGGTCGCTGCTTGGGAGTAAGTGAAACCACATGTTCTGTCAGGACACCGGAGCGAGGGCTGCGGACGAGGACAGATCACCCGCACACTAATGAGGGGCTCCATGTGGAGCCAAGGCGGTGTCCTACTCCCCCACATGTAGCTAAGCAAGAGGGGGGCGCACAGGAGAAAGGGTCGACTCCAAACTCCAGGCATTGGCGGCCACGGAGCGGATCAGAGGGGAGAAGACCCAGCGAAGACCCGAGGAGATTGGAAAGGACCTACGTCGAGATCCGTCTCCTTTCTCTGGTCTTCCTTCTTTCTTGCACCTGGCCAAACGCAGGAAATCATAACTGCCCCTCCACCCCCGCGCACCCTGGCACGGAAACAGGTATGGAGGTCACCTGTGCAGAATAGCCGTTCCTGCAGGATCATCGGTGTGTAAGTTGCAAGAATGGAGCCGGGTCGACCAGGATTGATCTTGCTTCTGTGCGTGGCCCCCTGTCCCAAACACTCCTGACAGGCTCCCGGTGCTCCCCTTCCTTCAGAAAGTGCCACATCCCCGTGGATTGTTACTGCCACTTAGTCCCCCTGAATTGTTTTCCTTCCCTTTTCTCCACATCTCCACCAGCGCCGACTGTGTGGAGACGTGGTCTTGAGATGGGCTGTTCTTGCGTGAAGTGCTCTCTCATTGTTTCAGGCTGATTTCCCTGATCGTCCATGATGATGACTAATTTTTCACAGTCCCGTTTGCTACGGGATGCCCTGGCTTTCCCCATTATCCTATGAGTCAACTATTACTAGCCTGGTCTTCAAGAGGGGAAACTGAGATTCAAGGTGATGACATGTCTTGGCCAAAACCATGGAGCAAGGAAACTGAGGCAGAATGGACCCCAGGCTCAGTCTGACATTCTAACACGTCACTCTATTTTATTCCTATGTTTCAAGGAACTTAAACCCTTCTATCAGTAAAGGGGAATTTCCATCTGAGTTTTTGTATCATCTCTTGGGCCCTGAGCAGCAGAGAGAAGGCGTGAGTCCTGCGCCCTACGTGCCTCTCTTTGTTTTCTTCTGTTTGGGGGCCATACCTGGTGGTGCTCCTGGCTCTGTGCTCAGAGACCACTCAGGGTGATGCTTGGGAAATCACACGTGGTGCCAGAGACTGAACCCAGGTGGGCCTTGTGCAAGGCGAGCCCCTTAACCCCTCGGGGTGCAAGTGTGAAGGAGTTTGGTGGGCGATTACAGGGCGGCTGGCATCAGCGTCCCTGGCTGTCGGAGACAGGCCCTCTGGGAGTGAGCAGCTGAGTCCAGGAGCATTCCTGCCAACTGGAGCTGCAGCTGAGGGTGGGTGACACCAGGGCAGCAGGACCCTCCGGCCCCCACACCTCCACCGTACAGAGGGCTCGGGTACGGGGAGGCCATGATTTCCGGAGAGAGCTGACGCCGCTCTCGGCCACAGAAGCACAGGGACAGCGTGACGACACGGAGCTGTTTGCCGTGACACGGGAAAGGAGATGACAAAGCTGGGTGTCCTTCAAGGCAACGACACTCCCCCCCTTAAAGCTTCCCCGCCAAGCTGGTCATTCCTGCGCAGTCAGGCACGGTCAGCACCTGCCTGCGGAGTGCTGTGGGAAGCGGCCGCAGGCCACAGGCCCAGGGGCCGGGCAGGGCCTTCCTGCTCGCAGTGGCCCGCACTTGGCCGCAGTGCTGCGAGACTGTACTGGGTTGAGCTTCTAGAACCGGCACCACCCACTCTCCAGACTGGTCTCCTTGTTGAGAGCGTTTAACACCAGTGCTCTTTCCCCGAGACTGTGGGATGCTTTGATGAGGACCGACAGCCAGCCAACTAGTAAATATGGAGCACAGGCGAGTAGCTGGCAGAGACCACACAGGGTTGGAAATAAGCAATAGGCGAGTAAACAAGGTGGCAGTGAAGGAAGGTGTTTCTCCCTCGCTCGCTATAAGCAAAGTGTTCTGAACGACTTTCCTTCTCTCCTCTGGCCACCGGGAGGTGGGGTCAGTTCTTTGGACTCATCTCTCCCCAGGGCTCAGAACTTCACGAAATGAATTATTAGATCAAATTCTTGGGTTCCTGTTCTTTCCCCTTTGTTTTTCTTTGTGGTTCCCTACCCAACCTACAGTATGCACACACACATATTTCATATATATATGCACTGTCGTCTTGTTGTTCATCTGTTTGCTCAAGCGGGCACCAGTAATGTCTCTATTGTGAGACTTATTGTTACTGTTTTTGGCATATTGAATACGCCACGGGGAGCTTGCCAGGCTCTGCCATGTGGGCGGGATACTCTCGGTAGCTTGCCGGGCTCTCCGAGAGGGGTGGAGGTATTGAACCCGGGTTGGCTGCACGCTTCCTTAGCACAGTAGGCAGCGCGTCAGTCTCATAATCTGAAGGTCCTGAGTTCATATATATATATACACACATATATTTATAAATATATAGTAGGGGACTATCATGAGTCAATAATGAAACCAGCCACCTACTCATGTGGTTTCTAGAGGCCAATCTGACCACAAGGTGTCCGAGTCATGGCTAGTGGCTAACGGCATGGTGACCTTACAGTGTGGGTGATAAGGAGGCCCAGGGGAAGATGAGACCACTGAAACTCTGTGGGGACTGAACTGGGATTCCCCGGGAGCACCAGCTGGCTAGATCCAGAAGCTAAAGGTGAGAGCACCGAGTGAAGAGTAAGGCAAGGAGAAGGCTCAAGGCAAACCATGTTTGTAATCAGATAGTGAGACACCACGTCAGTGAGGAGTTTGGGGCTGTAACAGAAACTGATTGTGGAGAAGTTAGCGGGGAGGGGAATTTGTGGATGCGTGTGGAGTCATTCACACAATTTCAGGAAAAAGTAAACCACAGGCTTGAAAGGGGAGAGTCCCTTCTAAGGGGAGAAGGGGCCATCTCGTGAGAGCTCCACTGTGGCATGAGAAGGTGGTAACATTGGCCATTATTTAGTCTCTGATAAGATTCAGGGTGTCTGGCACGCCACAGGAGACCAGTGCGTGTAGAATGGATGGGTGGTTGGGAGGATGGATAGCTGGATGGATGGATGAATGGATAGATGGGTGGATGGATAGATGGATGGATGTTTGGGTGGATGAATGGATGGTTGGATGGATGGATGAATGGATGGGTGAGTGAACGAGTGGATGACCAGGTGGATGGTGGATGGATAATTGGATGGGTGGGTGAATGAATGGATGGGAAGATGGATAGGTGAATGAGTGGATGGATGAGAAGATGAATGGTGGATAGATGGGTGAATTGATGGATGGACAGATGGATGGGTCCATGAATGAATGGATGGGCAATGGACTGTAGATGGAGGGAAGATGGATGGGCAAATAAATGAATGGATGGACAGATGGATGATGGATGGACGGGTAGCTGGGTGGGTGGGTCCTACCCATAAGGACTCTGCATGTGGTGCTCATCCCTGCTTTTACCGTCCACTGCGAGGGTCACCTCCCTTTGACAAAGGTCCTACTCCTGTATTTACAACAGCTTCTCCTCATTCTGCAACATCACCCATTTTATTTCATCCAGTGTCCCTGCCATTCTCTAAAACCTGTGCATGTGTGTGCATGCATGCACGTGTATGTGTGTGTGTGTGTGCGTGTGTGTGTGTGTTTGTGTGTGTGTGTGTGTGTGTGTATGTGTTCCCACTACTCCAGATAGTCAGTTTCATGAGGGTAATGAAACCGGCCTTGATTCACTTCTGCTCCCTCCCTGAGAATTAGATCAGCACCTGGTCCCTTTGGGGGACTTAATAATGATCAAGTCTTCCCTGCTTTCCTGGGATGAGCTGATGTGGTCCTAGTTACTGTTTCTTCCCAAGCTGAGTCACATTTGTTTGGCTGACAGTTAAGAGTCTTGTTATATTTAACCAGTGAAAAGGACTCATTTTTTTTTTTCTCTGAATCACTTCAGGGGAAATTTCCTCTCAAATCCCCCCTAGAA
Organism: Sorex araneus; assembly: GCF_027595985.1. Classification (NCBI taxonomy): domain Eukaryota; kingdom Metazoa; phylum Chordata; class Mammalia; order Eulipotyphla; family Soricidae; genus Sorex; species Sorex araneus. The sequence goes on from NC_073303.1 coordinate 267,687,319, forward strand.
CGAGCTGGGGATACCTCCAATTTTTCTGTTCTCTGAAGGTGTGTTTTTTTCTTTTTGGGTCACACCCGGCGATGCACAGGGGTTACTCCTGGCTCTGCACTCAGGAATCACCCCTGGCGGTGCTCAGGGGACCATATGGGATGCTGGGAATCGAACATGGGTTGGCCGCGTGCAAGGCAAATGCCCTACCCGCTGTGCTATCGCTCCAGCCCCTGAAGGTGTTTTCATAACACAGAAATAATATGACCCTTGAATGTTTGATAGACTTTCATTAAGATCTGACTTCTCGTGAGAAGATTTTATAGAACTTTTTAAATTAAAAAAAAACAACATAATGGGTTCTCCTCAGTCAGGGAGAACAAACTGAGGGTTTGAGTAAGCCAGGCAGAGCCCCAGCCCCCCAGTCAGGGAAGAGTGTCAAAATCTCCTTCGTTCCCTCTGACTCTGTCCACACTATTCCCACCCCAGGTACGGTGGAGGGATGGACGGGTGGGTTTCACCTGGGACCCCTCTGCTCGGCCCTGCTTTCATCTGGTTGCCTTCTTTGCAAGGTTTCCCTCCCCCCTTTCTCATCACTCTGCAACATCACCTAAATATGACTATTTAGGCTATTTTTTTTCTGAGGGAGTTAAAGTAAGTCTCCCAAGCCCCTCTTAAAATCTCACCATTTCACGTACATTTAAAAACTCACTGGGTGCTGGAGTGATAGTACAGTGGGTAGGGCGTTTGCCTTGCACGTGGCTGATGTGGGTTCGATTCTCAGCATCCCATATGATCCCCCGAGCACCGCCGGGAGTAATTCCTGAGTAAAGAGCCAGGAGTAACCCCTGTACATTGCCGGGTGTGACCCAAAAAGCAAAAAAAACAAAAAACTAACAAACAAAAAACCCCAAAAAACTCACCGGATTTTACCTCCAGAGTTTCCTGGGCTCTGAGTATGCATTTTAGTATTTTTAAAAGGGCACCTTTTGATTTTTTTATTTTTTATTTTATTTTTTGCTTTTTAGGTCAAACCCTGCGATGCTCAGGGGTTACTCCTGGCTCTGCACTCAAGAATTACTCCTGGCAGTGCTTGGGGATCACATGGGATGCTGGGAATCGAACCCAGGTTGGCGGTGTGCAAGGCAAACAAACGCCCTACCCGCTGTGCTATCGCTCCAGCTCCTGGAGTCAGGATTTAGCTCGGCACCCAGTGCAGCCTCACCCTCAAGATGAACCTGGCAAACCCTCAGGTGGGTGGGAACGTTCAGACAATCCGGTCTCAGGGCTCTCCCCAGTGCAGATCATGGAAGAAAGTTCCAGAAAGTCTGTGTCACACATCTCCCGGGATGGGCACCGGCCCCAGAGCACCCTCAGATGCCAGTCTCCTCTTTGTGTGGGATCTGAGCGCTCAGCACAGCCCCGGTTCACCTCCCTGTCCGTCCCCCATCACAGGTAACAGAGAAGCCGCAGGAACCGTTTTCTGGAAAAGCCTGCAAGGGGCTAACTAGAGAGCGTATGCAGTGCAGCCCTGTGGCAGGGCTGACTCCCTTGCCAGCGGGATGATTATGACGGGGCTTATTAGATGTCTGCGCCATTCCTGGGCTAAAAGGATGAAAGCAGAAAGGGACTTCAGACCCAAAGAAGGAGGGCGGCCGCTGCAAATGTTTCGATTTCATTAGTTGTGAGAGTTTGGAATTAATCAAAGGACACTGTGGAAGACTTGAAAGTACTTGCAGGGAGAGAGTGGGGATGGCGGAAGCTGCAAATTTATGCCAGTGGCTCATTCCCTAGGGGGCGGCTGACAACCACGGCGACTATTCGCCAACTCTGGCAAAGCGAGAGGAAATCTGCACAAAATTGCTCCTATGCAAACAACTGCTTAAGTCTTTACATGAGGTAACTGCAAGTAAGGTGCCTTCCGAGAGACCACAAGGCCCAGACCGAATTACAGATATTAGAAATGATTTCTCCTGGAATCACGCTGGGATGGAATGAGATCTGCTTTCCTCTGGAACGCCCTCTTCGGCTCCCAAGGGGTGCCAGCGCAATTTTTGTTTTTGTGGGGAGGGTAAAGGGGGGGACAGAAAGATTGAAACCATGAACAGGTGAGGGAAGGTGCTTGTGGGGTGTGTGTGTGTGTGTGTGTGTGTGTGTGTGTGTGTGTGTGTGTGATACTGCAACAAAACACATCTGTCTGACTCATTCTCCTTTCTAGAGAATTCTCCTTTCTAGTGAGGGAAGCTGCTCTTTGTTTTGTTTGGGGACCACCCCTGGCATCGCGCAGGGCTTCCTCCAGGCTCGGAGCTCAGGGTTCCTCCTGCCAGGCTCAGGGGACCATGTGGGGTGTCGGCATTGAACCGGGGTTGCCAGCGTGCAAGGCAAACACCCGATCCTATTGTACCATCGCTAGGCCCGGGGTTCCTGCCAAACCCTGGACCCCAGGGAGCCCCAGGGGAGGGGAAGGAGAGAAGGGGTTGTCCCGGAAAGGGGCTGCCCCCAGATTCTCTGAATATTTCTCCGCAATGAGCTCCTGCTCTCAGCGGCTCCCCCAGACCCACTTTAGCATCTTAGTGCGCAGGACACTTTATCCTGAGGAGGAAGCCTCAAACCCGAGGCTCTGTCTGACTTCCACCAGCGCCCCCCCAGGGCAGCTGTTAAAGAAAACCTTCCACGGGGCTGGAGTGATAGTACAGTGGGTAGGGTGTTTGCCTTGCACGCAGCCAACCTGGGTTCGATTCCCAGCATCCCATATGGTCCCCCGAGCACCGCCAGGAGTAATTCCTGAGTGCATGAGACAGGAGTAACCCCTGTGCATCGCTGGGTGTGACCCAAAAAGAAAAAAAAACAAAACCCTCCCGCCAAGAGCTCCTGAAGCAGTTGTTTGGGGAGGTCTTCCACGCAAAGAGCAAAACGATGCCACTGAGACCCCCGCCCCTTTCCCCTGCGCATCTGTGCATCTAACCCCCGTGACTGTCCAAACCCAGGGGTCCTTAGAATCGTCCCTGTTTCTCGGATAAAAGTGAGGCGTGGCTTCGTTTTCTTTGATGAGAATTAAAGAAATGGAGAAAGCAGGGCGGGGGGAGGGAGGGAGGGAGACGGACTCTCTTCAAGTACGCAGGGCAACTCAGATGACTTTCTTCTTTCCACAGCAGCTTCCCGGGGGCCGGGCTCTTTGATGTCGCTCAAGCGAGCAGGCAGACGTGTTCCATTGTGCGTGCCGGGGGGTCGCCCTCCGCCCCGCTCCCCGCACTCCCGGGTCCCCGCTCAGCCCACCGAGCGCGCACCGGTGGGAGGGGCGATGCGGGAGGCCTCGCAGGGGGGCCGGGGCTCGGGATCAGCTCCCGTGACGACGGGGGACCCCTAGCGCACGGGTTCAGGAAAGCGGGCACTGCTCCCTCCGACTCCCCCCCCAACCCCCATCCAGAGCACTGTCGCGGGGTCGGGAGCCTGAACATTTCCTCGGTGGAGCGCGGCGCGGGGCGCCTGGGTGCCCGGGCGGTGCCCAGGCCGGGGGCGGAGCGGAGGGGGCGGCCGGGGGCGGCGATCTCGGCCCAAACTTCAGCGCCAACTCCCTCCCCCGAGCCGAGCCCGGGCAGCTCTGGAGCCCGGCGGCCGCGCGCATCCTCCCGGGTCCCCGGCGCCCGGAGCCAGAGCGCGCGGGGCCCGGCGCCGTGGACCGCGAGCCGCCCCGGCTGGAGCCCGGCGTGCGCGGGGGCCGGCGCGGGCCGGGCGGAGGAGGAGGAGGGCGGCGCGGCCGAGGGGAGGAGCCGCGGGACGGACGGCGGCGCGCACCAACCGGGCGCGGGCAGGCGGGAGGCGCGCTGCAGCCGCGCGGCGTAGGGGGCGGCGGGTAGCAGCATCCTCCGGGCGCCGCTTGCGCGCGGCGGCAGCGGCGGGGGCTTCCTCTGCCCCGGTTCCTCGTTGGCCAGAAGCGCCCGGTGCCGGGGGCGGGCCGGGCAGCGCTCAGCCCGGGCTCCTGCGCCCAGATCGGCGTGTGCCCGCGTCCTTCCGGGCCGGCGGGCGGCTGCGGAGCGGCGGGGCCGGCGGCGATGCCCGCCCGGGCATCCTCCGAGTGATGGAAGCGGCCGCCGCTGCCCGGGCTCCACGCGCCCCCTCCACGGCCGCCGGCGACATGGGCAGATCCGCGGCGCGGAGGCCGGGAGCGAGCGAGGCGGGGCGGCCCGGCCGGCAGCCGGGACCCGCGTAAGCCCCCCGCGCCCCCGTGCGAGGCAGGAATCCGCGATCCCGGAGCCGGGCGCTCGGGGCCCGGGCAAAGTTTCCCTTCCCCAGCCGCAGGGCGCCCGCCGCCCGCAACTCCGGCCCCGGGCTCGGGCGGCCCAGGCCGTCGGGCCCCTCGGAGGCGCGGGGACCCCCCCGCCCCCCACCCCCAGCCGGAGAGCGCGCGCGAGGCGCCGAGCCACAGCCGGGCACCGCGCCGGGTCGTGATCCCGGGCCGCTCCGGGGCGCGCCCGCGACTGCAGGTGAGCGGCGGGGGAGCCGGGCCGGGCCGCGGGGGGCGCTGCTCGGGCGGGGGCGGCGGGGGGCGCGGCGGGGGGCGCAGCCGTTCACTCCGCTTCCCCTCGCAGGTCCTGCGCGGAGCCGCTGCCATGGGAGAGCCAGCCCCGGGCGCCGGGGACCAGCCGCCGCCGCCGCCGCGCCCGCCCCGGAGCCGCGGCCCCAGCCCCCGCGCCCGCAGCCGGCCCGCGGCGTCCCCCTCTCGGGCTGCGGCAGGGCCGCCTCCGCCGCGCCGCCGGCCCGGGCCGCGCCTGTGATGATCCGCAGCCCGCCGCGAGCCCTGCCCCCGGCCGCGCCCGCCGCGCCGCGCGCGCTGCTCCCGCCGTGGCCCCGGCGCCCGGGCCGCCGCTGGCCCGCGTCCCCGCTCGGGATGAAGGTGTTCCGCAGGAAGGCGCTGGTGCTGTGCGCGGGCTACGCGCTGCTGCTGGTGCTCACCATGCTCAACCTCCTGGACTACAAGTGGCACAAGGAGCCGCTGCAGCACTGTAGCCCCGACGGGCCGCCCGCGGCCGCGCCGGGGGGCGGCTGGGAGCGCCCGGGCCCACCGCCGGCCGCGCCGCCCCGCGCGCACCCGCGCTCGGACCCGCGGACCCCGCCCCGCCCGCCCGCCGCCGCCGCAGCCGCCGTCGGGGCGGCCCCGGGGGCTCCCCCGGGACCCGCAGCCCCGCCGGGCAACGGCACGCTGGGGCCCGCGGGCGGCGGCGGGGCCAAGCGGCAGCTGGTGTACGTGTTCACCACGTGGCGCTCGGGCTCGTCCTTCTTCGGCGAACTCTTCAACCAGAACCCCGAGGTGTTCTTCCTCTACGAGCCCGTGTGGCACGTGTGGCAGAAGCTGTACCCGGGGGACGCCGTGTCGCTGCAGGGCGCGGCGCGGGACATGCTGAGCGCGCTCTACCGCTGCGACCTGTCCGTCTTCCAGCTGTACAGCCCCGCGGGCAGCGGGGGGCGCAACCTCACCACGCTGGGCATCTTCGGCGCGGCCACCAACAAGGTGGTGTGCTCGTCGCCGCTCTGCCCCGCCTACCGCAAGGAGGTGGTGGGGCTGGTGGACGACCGCGTGTGCAAGAAGTGCCCCCCGCAGCGCCTGGCGCGCTTCGAGGAGGAGTGCCGCAAGTACCGCACGCTGGTCATCAAGGGCGTGCGCGTCTTCGACGTGGCCGTGCTGGCGCCGCTGCTGCGCGACCCGGCCCTGGACCTCAAGGTCATCCACCTGGTGCGCGACCCCCGGGCCGTGGCCAGCTCGCGCATCCGCTCGCGCCACGGCCTCATCCGGGAGAGCCTGCAGGTGGTCCGCAGCCGCGACCCGCGCGCCCACCGCATGCCCTTCCTGGAGGCGGCGGGCCACAAGCTGGGCGCCAAGAAGGAGGGCGTGGGGGGCCCGGCGGACTACCACGCGCTGGGGGCCATGGAGGTCATCTGCAACAGCATGGCCAAGACCCTGCAGACCGCGCTGCAGCCCCCCGGCTGGCTGCAGGGCCACTACCTGGTGGTGCGGTACGAGGACCTGGTGGGGGACCCCGTCAAGACCCTCCGCCGGGTGTACGACTTCGTGGGGCTCTGGGTGAGCCCCGAGATGGAGCAGTTCGCCCTCAACATGACCAGCGGCTCGGGCTCGTCGTCCAAGCCCTTCGTGGTGTCGGCGCGCAACGCCACGCAGGCGGCCAGCGCCTGGCGCAGCGCGCTCACCTTCCAGCAGATCAAGCAGGTGGAGGAGTTCTGCGCGCAGCCCATGGCCCTGCTGGGCTACGAGCGCGTCAGCAGCCCCGAGGAGGTCAAGGACCTCAGCAAGACCCTGCTCCGGAAGCCCCGGCTCTGAGCGGGGGTGGGGTGGGGTGGGGGAGGCGACCCCGCCCCGTGAGACACCCCCCACCCGGCGGGAGCGGGCTGTTGTTTCCACAAAAGCAGCCCAGACCCAAACCGCGGCAGCCCACATAGCCTATTATAGATCCACCGTATAAATAACCACGCAGGCACTTGCTGTCGATGTTTTGAGTCATTGAATTTCAAGGAACAGCCACAACACACGCGCCACACCCATCTCCGCAAAGACCCACTGGAGAGAGCGCGCGCGCGCTCGCGCGGACCCGCTTCCCCGGCCCGGCCCGGGCCTCGGGCCCCTCCCCGCCCCGCCCCTTCTCTCCGTTCCCGCCGCGCCCCTTCCCCTTCCTTCCTTACCCTCCCTCCCTCTTCCATTCCAGCCCCTCCACTCCTTTTCCTCACCGGCCCCTTCTCCCTCCGCGCCCTCCCGAGCTCTCCCGCCCGTCTCCCCCCGCGTCCCCACCTGCCGTCCATTCCGATGGGAGGGTGTTGAGGAAGTCAAGGTCCAGTGACCCCAACCTTGTTTACAAAAGTTCTCGTGGTGTCTGTGAACCTGTAAAGGCGTCGCTTCGACGTGGGGGGAGGGGGTGGAGAGAGGGGGAAAGTCCGGAGCAAAAACAAACAAACAAACAAAAAAAAAACAAAACCCAACAACAAAGCCCCTTTGGGCATGAAATGCCCCGGGAGGAGGCGGCCTTCTCCACTGGACTTTGATGTAAAGAGCAAGGGTTATCTGTGAGTATTAATAAAGAAGATGATGAATAGTATTCTTCTGGCTGTTTGCCTCCACCCTCGGGTTGGAGCTGAGTCCCAGGTTCCCGGGCCTCCCGCCTGCCCCCTCCGCTTCCCCCACCGCCACCGGGTTCCCCACTGTGGTGGTTCGGGGTGTCCGAGCATCCCTGAGACCTTGGTAAGAGCCCGAGGAACTTGGGGAGGAGTTTCACACGTGGAAATCAGAGCCCGGTGAGGTGCGCGCATGAATGGGAACCGATCTTTCCATTCCGAGGGTTAAAACAGGCCCAGGCCAGTTGGGGGCAGATAAAGGTTCCTGTTCCACTTGGAGCCCAGAAAGGAAGAAGGAGCCCCTTGAGGGTTTAGGGGGAGGTATTTAGTCTTGACTACTGTTGCCTTAACAAGGGGACTTGAAACAGACACCGTGCTTTGGGCCTGGGATTGTGTATCTGTGTGTGTGTGTGTGTGTGTTTAAAGGATGGTTTAAAAGGAAAGCATGTCATTCAAAGAACTTTGGGTGGCTAGAACACAGACCTCAGAAATTAATGTCATCTTAAAGTGGTAACGATCTTCTCTTTGGTTAGAAAAGTGTCCAGTATGTGTGTTGACCAAGGCTTGTGCCCGGGGTGGATGCAGAAGGGGAGTCGCAGTTGAGAAATGGAAGGATCCGGCCGGCTTCTGGGCTCCTCCCTTCCCATCACAGAGAATGTGACTCTGTCGTGGTCGGCTTGGAGGGCTCATGGCTCTGCTTATTCGCCTGCTGTTCTTTATCTTGTTTTCAAAATCAATTTGCGAAGACTCTGTAACATGTTACAGACAGTGGCAGGCTTGAGCCGGAAAAGTCCTTTCAGAGATGAAAATGAATTACCGGGAATGACGAGTTGTGAATTAGGAGTTGGTGTGTTTGATCCTGAGCATCTGTATTTTCCAGGGAGAAATCCCTTGATTTTTTTTTTTTTTTCCCTGCAGAGGGGCTGGTTGCTGTGTTCTGCTGTCCCGAGTCTGAGTCTGTTTGGAAGCATCCTGCAGGAGGTTTTATTTCAGTCAGAAGTTGGGAGGCCAGAACAGGAACAAAGGAACAAGAGTCAGTGTAGTTATATTATATCATGTTAAATATGGTACAAGTGAATCTGACCACGACTCTATTTTAATATAATTTATTGTGAGAGCCCTGTAATCCTACCTTAATGTAGGTTAAATGTTGAGGGATGAATTTAGGGAAAGTATGAAAAATAATATGTACCTGGGGAATATTTTAACACAACATGGCTCTTAAGTATAATTTTGATTACATTGTGAAATCTACACTGTTAAGAATTCCAAAATAAAAAAGCACAGAGGTTTTTTTTTTTTTTTTTTTTTTTAAAGATGTATTAGCAGTGGTTTTTATAACCCATTTCCAGAATGGTTACTCTTTAATATACTAAAATAGTTAATAGTATTGTGTTATTAGCCAGATTGCAGCTATAACATTGATCTTGCTCTCTAATATTTTCATGGTGGCGTCTGTGCTGAATTATCTTCAGCAGCAGCGGAGTATTTGTAAGAGCTTGAATTTAAACACTTTAAAATTAAATGAGCAAAATAAATATTAATGTCGGATGACTATATAGATGAAACAGGTTTTAGAGGAAATTAAGACAGCATCGTTTTAAAGCAACCACTCCGAGTAAAATAATCCATTTGAAAACAAATTTCGTGTGGCATTGGAAGCAGCTCTTATCACTTAATCGCAATCACACTGGCGCTTTGTGAGTGACGGATTTGTAAGCAGTTGAGATTCATGCTTCTCCCAGTCTCTCCCAGGCCTTTGCATTAAGGTGCCAGCTCAGTGTTCGGGGATCCTGTATTAAAATGAAAAAAGATGCTCTGGAGAGTTTCTGCAGCCTAGAGAGCCGGGGCAGCTTCTGTTCAGATGAAATTTGAAGCTAAAGCCCATCCGGACTGGATCTGACCCGGGCTTCCGCCCAGCCCACAGTTCCCTTGTTTGGTGCCTGATGCTGCTTTGTCTCTCCGGCCTGTCCCTCCCGGGCTCTGTGATTTGAAAAAGTGAATCGTGCCTCGCTCCGTTCCTGGCTGCATTCTAGGAAAGTGCTTCCGTGCTGTTCCCTCTAGGAGCCCAAGTCTTCTTAAGGAACCTTCAGCTTCCCGGGGTTTGAGGAGGAAGGCGGCGTTCTCAGCGCTAATAAGCCACCAGCCTCTGTTCCAGCTGCCCAAGGCGACAGACCCCGAATCCAGAGGCCCCCAGATCCTCTTGGCAATCTGTCCAGCCACAGGAAATCTTCCTCCGGGCAGGTGATTTCTGTTTTCAAATTCTGCTGGGCTGAAAGCACGCCCGACTGCTCCTTTGACTCCGGAATGCCTTTGTTCGTGAGAGTCTACATTTAGCCAACAAATGTGAGTTGGGAACAGGACGGAGAGGCCGGGCAGGGTGCTTGGGTTTCAGGCGGCTCAGAAGCTCTCAAAGGCCTCATTCAGATGGACCCGTGGGTACCTGGCAAGGAGGCAGGCAGGCTGGCAGGCGGGGGCAAATTTTGTATCCCCCTCGCCCAGGGTTTCTGATGAAGATTTATTCAAGAAGGGAAACAGGATCTGTAACTCGCATGTTGAAAGCATTCGGGAAGGGAAGAATGTGTTTGCTACCTGTTACCTGTTTGGGGCAAGTGCCAGGTAGTCCTTAAAGTTGGCTGAAGTAACGGGAGTGAGTGTACCTGAGGCTCCACTTCCACTCAGGACCAGCTCCTGCTGGCGTCCAGGGCAACCCAGCACAGCCCAGTGTCTTCTGCTGATGAAACAGAAGCCGAGTGTGGAGAGAGGGCCATTGAACGGTAGGGCAAGAGCCTGGGGTGGTTGCAAGCCTGTATAAAGTTGGTCTGTAAAGTTGCCGATGTTTGCAGGAGCCTCCTGTGTATTGTCGTTATATACCGAGTCCTGAGCGCGTGGGTAGACCTGGGAGGTAGATTCACCCGTGGCACGGAAAGGCCACTTTCAGGAGGTTCGTCCTCTTGTGTGGCTGCCAGAGACGCTGCCCTTCACCTTCCCTGCCCCGTGCTGGTGAGCTCCGCCCGAGATGTCGTACACAGCTGGACTATGGCCGTTGGTTCGCGATACATGAGAATCTGAGTGGAGCCGTCTGATCAACACTCCCCACGTCCGGGCAGAAAATAAAGATCATGTTTGAAACCCTGTCTCCAGAGCTTCAAAAATATGGAAAGAGATGAAAAAGGCCAGTCTTATCTGAGGCTGTGCCAGTGGACAAGGGGTCCCTTAAACACCCCAAAGTTTCTTCTCTCAGGACACTCAACATAGTGTGGGTCAGCTTGCACACATACACACACACACACACACGCACACACACACGCATACACACGCACACACACGCGCACACACACGCACACACACGCATATACACACACGCATATACACACACATGCGCACACACACACACACACACACACACACACACACACACACACACCATTGACTTTCTGTATTGCTTGGCAGTCTGGCTAACGCGTATGTGGGAGACACTGGCACTCAGGTCCGCCTGCCCCAGGGAGCAAGTGGTCAATTATTTTGTCAGAACCAGTGGCAGTTGTGGGCCAGCACCCATTGTGGACAGAGAGGGAATGACCATTGCCGTTGGAAGCAGAGCTGCAGGTATGTGATGGGCTAGGCCTTTCCGTTAGCCCAGGCCAAGAGTGGCACTGACCCTCTGCTCCCCACCTTCCGGGTCACCTCAGCTGCTTCTTTCGCAGTTCCAGTCCGGGCCACTGAGCTGCTGGGTATCAGCTCAAGTACAAGTGTTTAATAACTGAGATTACAGGGCCTGACTTGGATTTTATGACATCAGATGCAATCCTGCACATCCTTAATCAAATTATGCTAAGGAAATTGTTAAATGCTGCATGACACATTAAGCTCACGAATGGGAGGCTTTATGAACCAGTGTTTGGGGAGTGGTATTGTTTATAAACTCAAAGGAATCTGGCCAGGCCAGGAACCCGTCTGCACACATGGCGGGAAGACAGTGAGTAAGGACACAGCTAGAGTTCTGGTTTGATGGTGAATTTAATCTGATGTCAAAAGTTTTTTTGTGGCTGCCTGCACCTTGAGGCCTGTGACAGTCCCCCTGCAGAGTGAAAGCCATCCCTTGTGGTCCAAAGCTACCCTACGGAAGAGAAGCATTTCAATAGAGGCTCTCCCACCTCTTGCTCGAAAGCCATCTCGAACCCCTTAGCTTTCAGGTTTGGCTTCTGAATTTGTGGGGTTCCCTGAAAAATGACAACTTGGGCCCCTTGTTAAAAAAATAATTAAGTATTTCAACTGGGCTTCCCCAGAGATTAAGCCCAGCATAGAGGTCTCTGGGGGTGGGGCCCCTGAGTGGTATGGGTTACACAATTTATATCCCAGAAGCTTGTCTGACGTGCGATGCAGACACTAAAACGCCTAACTGTGGGCAAGAGTAAGTCACGGTGGCCTGCACACATTCATGGAAAATGGGTGCAGATGAAGGGAGTTCTGTGTGGCTGGAATTAAAGCCAAGCAGCGTCCTTTGCCTGAAGGATGGAGTCTAAGGTGATGAGTATGTACCTGAAATAATCCCTGGGGACTGCACAAGTCTTGACAGTGACCTTGGGTTGGCCTGAAGATTGCTTGGAGCCCCTCCCGTGAAGACCCACATAGCCTGTGCTGTGGCTGGGGTCCTTCTCACAAGATCAGCTCTGGTGGTGCCCCTGAGGCTGAGACCTGCCTCCTCAGCCTGTGGGCTCTGGGAAGTTCTGCCAGTGACAACTTTCCCTGCCTTCTGGATCTACCGTGGGACTCTCCTGAGAGCTCTGTGTGTGGCAGGAAGGGCAGTGAGGCATAAAGTCCCATTGCAAGGAACCAGGAAAAAAAAGTGCAAGAGTGCTCGGCCAACTGGTCGACCTTTCTGCTCTACACATGCAGTTGGCTAAGTGTGTTTCCGCTGGTGATGTGGGATACCCCTTTCCTCTGGGTAACAGCCTCCTTCTCCCCATCCTGTTCCTTCACTACCCCGTGAATTCCTCACATTGTTGACTGCGCTGAGTCTGCCTTAGAGTTTTACACTCAGCAGCGTTGCTCGAAGGTGCAGACTTGTTTTATGGTCCCTTGTTGCCCTGTCTTCCTGCCTCACGTCTATCAATGTGTCCCTTGTGGTTGGGGTTCTTGTTTCATATCCTGTGTCCTCCCCTCAGCTCTGACTCCGCGGGGAAGAGACAGGATCCCCTTGAATGTGTGTTTCTTCCTAACCCCCAAGCAGCACACCTCGCATGCAGGTCTTCATGAAGCGAAATAGACCCCCAAACCAGAGTGAAGGCACACAGGGGCGAGCACACTAGGGTGTCTAGGAGTCTTCGGAGTTGTGTGCTATGACCCTCTGAGTAGGATTCATATGCATGGTAGACCAAGCTGAAAAAGCAGATGTTAGTGTGGAGAATAAAAGCACCAGCGAGGACTGGGATGGGGCTCAGTAGTCGAGCACTTTGTGTCTTGCATGTGTGAGGCCCCGGGCTCACACCCTACCACTGACACCAAAACCCCACCCCCGCAAAAAAAAAAAAACCCACAACAACAAATGCCTGCAGACCGCCTCCAGTGTGGGCTTTCCATATGAATATTTGAAGTAGAAAAGTAAGTGGGAGCCTCCCCAAAGAAAAGTAACTGGAAATTACGGTCCAACAGAGCAGATATCCTTTTTATTATCTATTTATTTATTTTCATTTTCATTTTTTATATTTTTAGACCCTTACAAAGCTGTAAGGTTCATGGTTGGGTTTCAGTTATACAGTATTCCAACACCCATCCCTCCACCAGGTACATTTCCCAGCACCTGTGTCCCCAGGTTCCCTCCCATCACCCCCCACTCCCCCACCCCCTGAGATATCCTTTTTTTAAAAAAAATTATTAGAGAATCACTGTGATGTACAGTTACATACTTATGAACTTTTGTGTTTGCATTTCACTCATACAGTGATCGTTTACCCATCCCTCCACCAGTGCCCATTCTCCTCCACCAATGACTCCAGTATCCCAGTATCCCTCTCACCACTCCCACCCCACCCCCCGACATAGCCTTTTTAAAGGGCCCAACAAGGGGGAAAAATACATATTACTATCATGCAGTCTATCTGTTGGGAATTACAAGGCGCTCCTGCTGGTGTTTATTTATCAGCCTCTTTGGGGTTAGAGGGCTAAATATTACATTTCTCTTTTCAGATGCCCCTAGTTCCCTTGGCGAACTCCTATTCTTGTTAGGACTGGCCTACCTCCCGGTCAAAGGGAAAAGGTGAGGTGTTCTTATATTGGAGCCCGGGAGCTCCAGATGAAAGAGGGGATTTGTTGTCCTTAAAAAAATAAATAGTGGGCCAGAGTGATAGTATAGCAGATAGAGCATTTGACTTACATATGGCTGACCTGGGTTCAATCCCCAGCATCCCATAGGGTCCCCTGAGCAATGCCAGGACTAATTCCTGAGTGCAGAGCCAGGAGTAACTCCTGAACATTACCAGGTGTGATCCAAAAACCAAAATAATAAATAATATCTTAAAAAAATATAAATACAAATGAAAGGTATTTTTCCCCCTGAAATTATGGCCTTCACATGTATAGTTTTGAGCCCTGCGATTGAACCAGCCTCCTGGCTGGGGGCTCCCGTCTTCTGAAGCCTCAGGCTTTGGGCGTCCTTGTTGCATTTAGGCGAAGTCTATGTGGGACAGGTTCCAGGTTTTCACGTTCCCCAAACACTTTCTCCAAGTGATGTGCTCTGCTGATGTGGCATCACCACCTCCACCGGTTCCCAGGGCCTACAGGACCAGTGTCTGGTGGTGTTAGACACAGTCTTGCCACCACCGACCTGCACAGAACATTTTTTGTATCCTCATACCACGTGAATCCAGGCCTCTGAACTTTTTTTTTTTTTTCTTTTTGGGTCACACCTGGTAATGCACAGGGGTCACTCCTGGCTCTGCACTCAGGAATTAACTCCTGGAAGTGCTCTGAGGACCCTATGGGATGCTAGGAATTGAACCCGGGTAGGCCACAAGCAAGGCAAACGCCCTCCCCGCTGGCTATCGCTCCTGCCCCCAGACCTCTGAATTCTTCCATTTGACCTTCCTAACGGTCCTGGCGAGGAGGCATCATGTCCCTCTGGCTTACAGAAGGACAGTGAGGCGTAGACGGTCTCTTCGAGGCATCACACAGCCAGTGAGCGACAAAGCACGCTTTTGCTGCCTTGGCACACCCAAGATGGAGCTTCCCGTGGGGGACATCGCACTGGGAGAGTTCACCTGTTTGTCCCAGCCGAAGGCCAGCGGGGGATGGCGGCTGCATGCCTGAGGGTGAGACAGGTCTGATCTCTGCCTTCCCCAGCGCTTTTTGAGCTGCTGGGCTTGAACCTGAAGCCTCACATGTCACGTAGACCAAGTGCTCCAGGCCCGACCCTTCGGTGTGCATGTGTCGGGGGCAGAAGGGAGGTGAGTGCTGGTTTTAGTGCTGTTGCCAGTGGTGCTTGTTTAGCCGTTTTGATGGTAGCAGCGTGTCTGGGTGCCCCCGGACAGGTGAGGTGGGGGCTGAGAGAAGCCAAGAGAAGGTGACGGGAGGGATCGTGGTGTAGCCCCATGCCTGGATGCAGGAGTCTGGGCGGGCACTGCCCGTGGGCACAGGAGGCCCCTTGGGGCTGAGATGCCAGGAAGCTGCCCTGGGACTCTGAACGTCCAGGAGGGGCAGCTGCGAGCCTCGCCGGAAAGGCCATGGCAGTGCTGTGCAGGCCGGAGGGGTCAGCGCCTGGGCTTAAACCCTCAGGAGGCCAAAGGTAAGATGCCTTGCAGGTTCCGGGATGAAGCTGAGCTGGAGCCTGTGGCACTGTCCAGACCCCTTCCCCAGGGGTCTCTGCAGGCCTTTGGGAGGGAGGGGCAGCACTTTGGGGCAGGAGGTGGTGTGGGCACAGCTGGTGGCTTGTAACTCAGTTTGGGTTAGAGACAGAGACAGAGAGAGGGAAAGAGATAGAGAGACAGAGACAGAAAGAGAAAGAGACAGAGAGACAGAGTGAGAGAAAGAGACCGAGAGAGACAGAGATGGAGAGTGAGAGAGAGAGCAAGAGGAAGAGAGTGAGTAAGGGAGAGCCAGAGCGAGAGGGAGAGAGAGAGAGAGAGAGAGAGAGAGAGAGAGAGAGAGAGAGAGAGAGAGAGAGAGAGAGAGAGAGGGAGAGAAGGAGAGGGAGAGGGAGAGGGAGAGGGAACGAGAGGGAAAGAGGGAGTGAGAGGGAAAGAGAGAAGAGAGAGCGAGAGGGAGAGAGTGAGGAAGAAAGCAAGAGGGAGAGAGCGAGAGAGAGTGAGAGAGGGAGAGGGAGTGAAAGAGAAGGAGAGAGGGAGAGAGAGAAAGAGGGAGAGATAGAGTGAGAGAGAGAAAGAGGGGGAGAGTGAGAGGGGGAAAGTGACCGCGAGGAGAGCAAGAGGGAGAGCGAGTGGGTGAGGGGGAGCCAGAGTGGCCCCGGCAGAGCAGGGAATATTTCAGTTGGCTCCTTTGTGGGTGGGATCCCAGGGGTCATGCAGACTGACGGTCGCCCGGGCCTCACCGGAGGAAGGGCCAGACTAGGTCGGGCTGGGGTGGGCCCTGCCCTCTCATGCACCAGGTCCTCTCGGCTCCAACCTACTGATCTTCCGTCTTTCGGCCACCCCGGCCGTCCCTAGCATTTGCAGCCGCTGGGGCAGTCCCCTGGGATTCTGCTCAAGCATTCAGAGGGCCCAGGGGGGAGCTGAAGCAGACAGCTGGGTCTTTGGGTGGTCTGGGAGTGCCACTGGGGAGGCATTAGCATTTTCCCTGGTTGCAAAATGGGTCCAGTTATACTGGGCAAAGCTGGGAATTAAAGGACTTGAGGAACAGATTGAAGGGCCACTAGGAGGCTGTGCTAGGCCCACAGCTTCCCCTTGTCTCCCCTCCCCCTCCCCGTCTCTCCCTCCCTCCCCCTCACTTTCCTGTCCTGGTCTCCCTCCCTCCTTTCTCTCTCTTCTCTCCTTCCTTCCTTCTTCCCTCCCTCGCTCCTTCCCTCCCTTCCTCTCTCCCTTCCTCCTCTCCCCCTCCCTCCCCTCCCTTCCTTCTTTCCCTCCCTCCCTCCCTCCTCAGAGCTTTTACCCTTCCCTCCTTCCTCCTTCCTTTTCTCCTGCCCTCCTTTCAGTCTCTGCAGATTGAGCCTGAACATGGCCCCCTCTCCTGTGTCTGAGAGGTGGCCGATGGCTCAGATGCCTCACGGAGCCCTGCAGGCACGGAGCACCAGCCTTCAGGATGCCTGTGGTGTGGGGAAAGTAAGGCCTGGTGGTCCACGCTGCCGCTGCCCATGTTTTCTTACAGTCAAATACGATACTCTCGATCATATTTTATTAGATCACTTGAAAGTTGGCATCCCGAGGCAGTAATAGGCTGATGAACAACCTTTCTGGGGGGGGGGGACACCGACACAGAGGTGCTAAGTGGTTTCCTTAGGGGTACAGAGATGGGTGATGTCCAATTAAGTCTTTTTTTCCCCACTCAATGGGAGTGAGACTGGTCTGGTTTGTGCTTCTTCAATGGGCCTCGCCTGACCAGCTGACCAGCCTTGAGGGGAAAATGTGTGTGTGTGTGTGTGTGTGTGTGTGTGTGTGTGTGTGTGTGTGAGAGAGAGAGAGAGAGAGAGAGAGAGAGAGAGAGAGAGAGAGAGAGAGAGAGATATGAGAGACAGAGATGAGAGACAGAGAGAGATGAGAGAGGGAGAGAGAGAGAGCCAACAAATGAAGAATTGTTTTGCTCTAATGCCAATAATGGTTCCTTTGAGAAATACTAAGCTAAATTAAGCCAAAGAGAATTATGTGCTTATACTCAAATGTTAGGGAGTAATGATACCACCAACACCATCACCATCATTGCCATTTGGGGCCTTTGTTGCTATTATGGATCTAAAAATTGCATTTCTCTAGCTCCATTCTGGGGCTGTCGGTTAGGTGTGGAGGAGATAGCTAATTTCTTGAAGGGTAGTGAGTAGAGAAAGAGTAGGAAGACTCCCGGCCTGGGACTCCCTATAGATAGGAGCAAGGATTTGGGATCTTAGTTTTTAAATTAAAAAGAAAACACATTTAAATTTAAACTGTGGTTTACAAAGTTGTTCATAATATGGTCGTTACAGGCTTCCAATGTTCCAGCAGCTCCTCCAGATTTGTGATCTGATGTAAATATAGAATTATAAATACAGATACAAAGTTCTGGGGAGAGGGAGTGCAGCATATGCACTCAGGAGTTCTGGAAACCTTCATTTCTGAGGTGGTGCCGGAGCCGTGACGGATCGGGGTTGTGACGGACTCGAGTTGTGATGCATTGGCGGTGAGGCCCTCAGAGGCCAGGGTGTCGACGGGTCTCAACCTTGCGTCACTAAGTCCAGGATCACGGTGGAGGAGGGAAGGTCAGTCTCGGGCTCCTCAAGCCGGCATTCATCCCTGACTGTGGGCGCCCTCGGCTCCTGCAAGTTATTTAGTTTCTTCACCTCTGAGCACCCAAGTCAGCCCACGCCTGTATCCGTGTTTTCACACTCCTGGAAGCTTCTCTTCCAGCTGCTCAGCGTCTCCTTTCCTCGAGCGCAAATTACTCAGCAGCGCGGTATTTTGTCTGACCTCCAGAGCATTGATGTAGCCCATAATCCAATTTAACTCTAATCTCCTCAGGGGCAAGGAGACCACACTTTTAACTTCTTATCTGCTGCACAGAAAGTCAAGAATGACATAGTTCTGCACGGACTGCGTCATACTGGGGAGTGGGCAGTGTTGCTTAGGGTCCCCACGACCCATCAGGAGGTCTTTCCGGGCTGGGTACATACACGTCCGTATTATCGGGTATTTTCTTTTTCTTTTCTTTTTTTTTTTTTGCTTTTTTGAGTCACACCCAGCGATGCACAGGGGTTATTCCTGGCTCATGCACTCAGGAATTACTCCCAGTGGTGCTCGGGGAACCATATGGGATGCTGGGAATTGAACTTGGGTCGACCGCGTGCAAGGCAAATGCCCTACCCGCTGTGCTATCTCTCCAGCCCTATCGGGTATTTTCAAGGGCCACTTGTTTTCGCCATGGTCCAACTGAACCTACACATGCTTCTGTCATCCTCTCTCTCTCTCTCTCTCTCTCTCTAAGAAGTTTTATTGGATCACTGTGAGATACAGTTACAAACTTGCATGATTACATTTCAGTCATACAATGTTTGAACACCCATTCCTTTACCAGTGCCCATTTTCCACCACCCTTGTTCCCAGTGTCCCACCCGCCACCCCCACCTCACCCCACTCCCTGCCTCTGTGGCAGGTACAATCGTTCTTACTCTTTCTCTAGCTTTGGGCATTATGATTTGCAAAGGGCTGGAGCAATAGCACAGCAGGTAGGGCATTTGCCTTGCACGCTGCCGACCTGAGTTCGATTCCTCCTCCCCTCTAAGAGAACTGGGCAAGCTACCGAGAGTATCCTGCCCGCATGGCAGAGCCTGGCAAGCTACCTGTGGCATATTCGATATGCCAAAAACAGTCACAAGTCTCACAATGTAGACATTACTGGTGCCCACTCGAGCAAATCGATGAGCAACAGGATGACAGTGCTACAGTGATAGAGTGATGATTTGCAAAACAGAAACTAAGAGGTCATCATGTTTGGTCCTTGGTCTACTTTCAGCACACATCTCCCATCCCGGGGATCCCTCTACTAATCATCATTTACGTAGTGGTTCCTTCTCCATCCCAACTGCCTTTCCCCCCAGCTCATGGGGCCAGCATCCAAACCATGGTGAGTTCCATCATCCTCTCTAGCAGTGACTGGTGCTTTCACCTAGGTTCTACAGAGCTAAATCCATCCTAACTACAGCCCGCTAAGCCCAGAAGCTCACTTCCCTCCAGTGATTGGTTAAGGGAAGAACACATGACCCAAGTAGAGCCAATCAGATACCTAGCTGAATTTTGGGCATCCGGGCTCTATTAAGCGAAGAAGAGGAGGAGGCCGGCACTACAGGGAATTCAGGAGAAGGGAGCATCCCTAGGTCCCCCGAGGAAGCTGAATCCAGGGTAGACTGATGTGGCACGGGAGAGAAAGGATACTAGACACTGGTCACGTCCTGTTTAGTCCTCCCCCCAAGCTGGACTTGCTGTCCGCCTGGGCTGGCCTTTGCAAGCCCAGGAGCCAGTTCCGCTCCGGTCTGGCTGGAGCCACGTTGGATGGGGATTTCCCTCCCAGGGCCAGAGAGGTGGCACAGGAGGCGAGAGGCGGGGCTGGTGTGCAGCTCACCCTGGCTCAGACACCCAGTACAGCTTATAGTTCTGAGGGTACCACCCAGGGGCTCACTCCTGACTAGTCAAGAGTAGCCCCAGAGCACTGACAGTATGTCGCTCCACCCTCCCCTGCAACTAAAAAACCAACCAAGAAACAAATAAAGGTGGGGAGTCAGTGGGGGATGGGGGGTGGGGGGTGAACAGTACCAAAGGCAATGGGAGAACCGATTCCTGCAAGGACCAGCATTACTCCCTCCTCCAGAAAAGCAAAACAACCTACCACATATGCGCGCGCGCACGCACACACACACACACACACACACACACACACACACACACACACACACACACACACACACACACACACACCACTCCTTGAAGTCCTCTAACAGCCTTTGTGCAGCAAATCTAAGTTTCCGAAATAAGTCCCTGTAGTGCTGAGCCCCCTCTGCCTGCGGGGTGTGCCAGGAGAGAGCAGCTATCCCCCCCCACCGCCCCACAGGGCCCGTGGCTCTGCTCTCTGCTGCCACGGAAGGCACAGGGGCCTCGGGAGGCATCGCAGCCTGAGTATTTCACTGTGGCCGCAGTGTCTGGGAGCTCACGGACAGTTCCTCAGCCACTCCCTGTCCTGCAGTCCCGCCTGGGAGTGGAGGTCAGCTCTGAGAGCCCCCCTGCCTCTCCAGCTGCCTTCACAAACCATCCCGGAGTGCATCAAAGGCCGCCTCTGTCCTGCAGGTCTGCAGCCTCTTTCCCTGGGGGTCTGGCCTGAGCTTTCCAGTCGGTTTAGACACAGTTGCTCAGGGAGCCAGGCTGGGCTGGCCGGTTCAAAGAAGCAGTGGTGGGACCCTGACTGGCCAGTCCAGAGAAGTTGGGGGGGCCCCTCCTGGAGTCCCGTGTCTCCCTGCACCTATCCTGGCACTCAGGACACATTCCCAAGACCATGTTGGGTGCCCGCTGGTTTTGTTTGCTTTGGAGAGCTCAGAGAAAACCAGTTGAAACTGGGTTTTGTTACTTAGGAACACTACCTGGCAAAGAACCTGACTTAGCGAGTCTTTGGGCTGCGAGTTTTCAGTGGGAAGGAAAGCACTGTGCAGATAGCGGGAAAAATGATGCATCCCTTTCATTTCTTAGCTTGTGCTCAGGCAATGAGAAAATTTGATTTGCCAGACTTGCTAGAAATGATATGTTAGTTGCAGATGATAATGTAGATCTTGTTGCCCTTTCAGGGCTGATTTCTGCTCACCCCGTAGAGGGAGGATTGATTACTCCCAGAGGGTTGTACAGCCCGTCACTGCACGTGGATTTTGAATGAGTTTATGAAGACAGAGCCACATTTGAGGATGAGAGGCATGTTTCTATACCTCTGGTCATGTGACATCCATCATTTGCATAACTTGTGAATAATGCACGCAGAAGGATGAGTTATTTTGGTAACTTAGATTTGTTGCACTATGGCTCTTAGAGGACTTCAAGGGGTGTGTGTGTGTGTGTGTGTGTGTGTGTGTGTGTGTGTGTGTGTGTGTGTGTGTGTGTATGTGTGTTGGGGGTTGCTTTGCTTTTCTGGGAGAGAGATAGTCCTGGTTGTTTCAGGAAACAGTTCTTCCATTGCCTTTGGCATGTACTTGTCCCCCGATCCTCTCATTTTTCTCCTGTGATGGGGGAGTCACACTGGCAGTGCTCTGGGGTAATTCCTGGCTGTGGTCAGGAGTGAACGCCTGGGTGGTTCCCAAGGGATTATATGCTGTGTTGGATATCTGAACCAGCGTGAGCTGCATACCTGACCAGTATCTTGCCTCCTGCATTATCTCTTCGGCCCTGGTATTTGCTTTTCCAGGCTTTTCAAAACACCCAAAGCCATCTTAGACCTTTGTCTATCATTTCTTCCAGCCTCTAGTTGTGATTCCATTATGGCCCGGTCTTCTGCATTGTAGGAACATTATAATGCCTAATGATCATTTCAGAGGATTTCTGTGAACTCATAAAGGCCAAGTTGCCAAGAGATTGTTACTACTCTGGCGAAAATATCTCAGTATGGTAACTTGCATTTGATATCCAACATATCATTCAGCCTTTGTTTATTTAGGGGACTGGAGTGATAGCACAGCAGGTAGGGCGTTTGCCTTGCATGCGGCCGACCCAGGTTCGACTCCTCCATCCCTCTTGGAGAGCCCAGCAAGCTACCAAAAGTATCCTGCCCACGCGGCAGAGCCTGGCAAGCTACCCATGGCGTATTTGATATGCCAAAAACAGTAGCAACAAGTCTCACAATGGAGACATTACTGGTGTCCGCTCAAGCCAATTGATGAGCAATAGGACGACAGTGACAGTGACAGTGTTTCTTTAGGGCAGGTTAAGCTTCTCCAGTCACACAAATTCTGACAGCCAACGTGGTTTAGGATGCCAATAAATGGTCCAGCCATTGCAGAATAATCGAGGCACTATGTAACATATAGGGCCCTTGAGGCAATCCCAGTGAGCTCTCTGCAGTGTGAGTTGGGTGTCGTTGGCCATTCTGGCTGCATCTTCCCATCACATGTGAGAAATTCAACAGAGCATGGCATTAGGGGGTGGTCTCCATGTTCTACCCATGTATCTCGATAGATGCATGAACATATGGTGTATATGTTTCCATACGGAAAATAGAAATGCACACGTCTATCACATACTGAATTAGTGACTGGGGGATTTTGACCCCCCAGCACCCAATTCCTGACCTTCCTCCGGGAAGCCAGACCTCTGTTCTCTTAGTCCAAGTTGTTCTGCCCAGCCAACTCCATCCAGGCAGGAGGGCTGACTTCCTGGGCGCAGTGATTGGTTGAGGGCTGAGCACATGATCTGCTGTGGCCCAATGGGATTTCATATCCTCTCTCATCCCGGGTATCCGGGAAAGGGACTGGGGCCTCTGGGAGGAGGCAGCCAGAGCACAGAATGTCAGAATCCAGGAGGTGAGTGGGAAGGTGTGTAAGAAGCTGGTTCATAGAGCACTGCATCTGAACGTGCAGTGTGAGAATGCAATGTTTTATGTTGTAGCCCTGTAGTAATTAATTAATCAAGGCAACATGGTTACAACAGTGTTGAATTTTACAGTACTAATGAACCAAGTTACTGCATGTTCACCACTACCCAATGCTCCCGATGCTCTCCACCAAGGTCCTTAGTATATTTCTAGTTCACCTCTCTCCTCCCACCCTCACCCTCCTCCCCAGACGTTGATAATATGAATTTTGTGATCTGGGGCCAAGAATTTGTTATGAGTTGCTATCTGTTCTCTTGTTCAATTTCTCTTTCTACCACAAACAAGTGAGAACATCCGGTGTTTGTCTCCCTCCAGCTTATTTTGCTTAACACGATCCCTCTAGTTCTGTCCAAGTTGCAGAAAGTGGCAAGATTTCATCTTTCCTTATGGCTGCATAGTATTCCATTGTGTGTATATACCACAGTGTCTTTGGACATTTGACTTATTTCCACATTGCAGCTATTGTGCTATGCATTGCATTAGGTGTGCACATATTTTTTCAAATTCTTGCTTTTGTGTTCTTGGGATAGCTGCCAAGAAGTGGAGTCACTGAGTCATAATGGAGCATTATTCTTAGTTTCTTTCATTCTTTTTTTCTTTGACTTTTTGGGTCACACCAGCCAATGCTCAAGTGTTACTCCTGGCTATGCAGTCAGGAATTACTTCTGACCATGCTTTGGGGTACCACATGGGATGCCAAGGATCGAATGCAGTCGGCCATGTACAAGACAAAAACTCTCACTCCAGCCCTATTTGTAGTTTCTAAAGAAAACTCAATACTATTTTCCATACAGGCTGAAGCAGACAATGTTTCCATAAACAGGGTATGAGTTTTGATTTTGAATGAAAAATTCAAATGATTGAATCTAGAGAATGCACTTGTTTCTAATTCCCGATTTGACTTATCATCATGTATCATCTTCGTTCAGTTTTGATAGCCCCATGTACTCAGCAGGTAAACTGTCTGGCTTGAGAAAGACTTTCTACTTGTTTTCTCAGTCAGAAATGCAACCGGGGACCTTGGCCCTGCCATGGTTAAGAAAGTCACACATTTAAAGCTGAGTGACATATGGCTTTTTAAAGATGGGATGCTCCAGGCATTAGGAAGACATCCGGGGATGTTCAAAGTCAGTTGAAAGAAAATTCCAAAACCTGTCATCCCTCCCACTATGAAGTACTTAAAAATAAATGGTGAGATGTTTCTTGTGTGAACGATAGCAGCGGAGGACATGAAACCCGGGTGTCGCTACCCGCAAAGTGCCCACAGCATCCCACAGACATCCCAAACTGTTGGAAGGCGTCAGGGAGTTTGTGGATTGGACTGTGATCAGCCTGTGCCAAAATGACACAGTTGGACCAGGACCCAGAACCATCCATGGGCTTCCTTCCCTCCTTCCTTCCTTTCCTTCCTTCCTTCCTTTCCTTCCTTCCTTCCTTCCTTCCTTCCTTCCTTCCTTCCTTCCTTCCTTCCTTCCTTCCTTCCTTCCTTCCTTCCTTCCTTCCTTCCTTCCTTCCTTCCTTCCTTCTTTCCTTCCTTCCTTCCTTCCTTCCTTCCTTCCTTCCTTCCTTCCTTCCTTCCTTCCTTCTTTCCTTCCTTCCTTCCTTCCTTCCTTCCCTTCCTTCCTTCCTTTCCCTCCCTCCCTCCCTCCCTCCCTCCCTCCCTCCCTCCCTCCCTCCCTCCCTCCCTCCCTTCCTTCCTTCCTTCCTTCCTTCCTTCCTTCCTTCCTTCCTTCCTTCCTTCCTTCCTTCCTTCCTTCCTTCCTTCCTTCCTCCCTTCCTTCCTCACGCCACAGTTGTGGAGTCCTCCTTGTTTCTCCTTAGGACCCGGAGGAAATGTTGTCTCTTTGGCTTCTTTTCCCAGAGAGTGCACTTGTTTCTAATTCCTGATTAGAATCATCTCTGAGGAGAAAACTCTGTTCCTGGTCACCTGGGCAAATTCTGACCCTGGTTTTGTCCCTCACGTGAGATGCTTGGCAGGAACATGAAAGAAGGTGAAATTCCTATGCTAGCTTAATGTCCAGAGTGCTGTGTGTGTTCTAATATTTCAAGGACTCTTCCTTCCTCGAGTAAACAATAGGAACTCACAACCAATAAAAGCAAATGTAAAACTCCAGTTTTGAAGTAAAGGAACTGGTATTTAGTGGGGAAAAGGGCAAGCCCAGTAATAAAATAAGAGTTAGGATGAGCTTTCCAGTGATCTCGCCTCCTCTATAGTAGGCTCAGCGAACTGTCTTCTCTTTATTCTTTCGGAGTTTGATATTTTTCCTCTTGTCTCCTTTGTGTGCATTTCGGTAAGCAAAACAAACCAGACTCATGTCCTTCACTTCCCTTCCTCGAACAAACAAAAGCAAAGCCCGACTCCATAAACATGTGTTTTTAACTGCACTGGAATGCCCAGAAATGAGACGAAAGCAAGGAAATTCAGTGTTTTGGTAAAATGCACTTTCTCCCCAGCTCATACGACTTTGCCAACAGCTCGTAGAAGCACCAAAGGAATTAATCTGGAAAAAAATCAAAGGCTTTTTAACATTAGGCAGTCTTTTCAAGTTCACAAGCCATCTGTGCTGTGATTTCAACCAGTGGAGTCTTGCAGTTTCCTTACTAACTCTCCGTGTCCAAGAAGCACGCATGTGCCGTCCAGAGTCTGGCATTAGCCGGGGTCGGGCCGGAACCTCGGAGCAAGTGTGGGTGATGAACCTCTGCTGTCTTCTAGCTCGGTTGGATGTAAACACCAGCCCTGGGCTGGTTAAACCTTCCCACGTCCTCTGGGGCCCCAGACCGCCTGGATTCTTCCTCTCTTAGGGAAGACCTCGCTTTTCTCTTTATTGACCACCTGCCTGGACCGTTATTTCCAAGCATATTCTTCCCTTGGGCAAACCCCAGTAGCCGAGAGAGTCCTATTGAGGTCCTCAAAAATGCAGGTGGAGATGAGAAGAGCAGGAGACAGAGACATATTGTTGTTCCCTTCTCCTGAGGGTCCCCGCTGCAGTGGGAGGGGCCGGGAGAGCTCAACAGCTGGGTGGCAGGGGAGAATCCAAGCCAGGTGGAGCTAATCTCTTCTGTGTGGTGGGGGAGAGCAAAGTTGGAAGAGGAAGGACTGTCTCTCCGGAGGGCTGAAAGGTGGAACAGGAATTCTTCAGAAGGGCGGGGTTGGCTGAAGGCAGCTTCAGTGCCTGAGAGGGGTCAGAGTGCGACGGTGCCCGGTGGGGCCCAGTGAGTATGGAACTAGATGTTAGTGATGAATCAGGAGAGATCGGCAGGACGGCTACTGATGTCCCCGTAGCGTGCTCCTTCCCCCAGAGTTACAGAACCGGCTCATTTTAGGGGCCCATGGCGACCCCGAAGCAGGACTGGAGAGTTCCCGCCTACCGGGCTGCCGGATGCGGCCGTGTCTAGGTTATGGGCCGTGGAAAGGAAGCAGGGGGGGGTGGGCTCTCTCCGGGCGGTCCCTCACAGAGGGGGGGCCTTCCTCTGGGGCTTTCCTGCTGCCTTCAGGCTGGAATGTGATGAGGTCACGAGCCTTCCGGAACGACCTTGACCCCGGAGAGGAGCCCGGGCTGGGTCCAGGAAGCATCTTCCACCCATCGGACTGCTCATACTCAGAGCATTCTGGGAAAGACAAATAAACCCCTCCCAGGCCAAGTTCTGGCTACTCCGGGTCTTGCTTATAGCAGCTATTCTTGTGTTCCAACGAGCGCAAGAGGTAACATCCAGGGGCAGATGGTTCTTCCATTTGAATCTCATACTCCCCACCTCCCCTACAGAATTTCTAGTTTTCATTTATTCCACTCTCACTTTGTAAGTCTTCTTCCTCTCTTTTTGGTGTTATATTGATTTTATTTATTTGTATTGAGGTGTCCTTTGGTTTACACGACTTCATCTGTTATGAGTACAGGTTTGTACCTGTTGAAATGAGTGTCACCTTCATACAGCCCCTCCAAGTACCAATATTCCTCAGCTCCGTTACTGGCTCTCTCTCCTCTGTGCTGGGTTTCCCCTCCCCCCCGCCTCCGGGACCCTCAATTATGTGGTCAGAGTCGAAGGATCTCTTTTTTTTTTGTTTTGTCTGTTCCCTTGGTTTGTGTGTGTGTGTGTGTGTGTGTGTGTGTGTGTGTGTGTGTGCGTAACCCCTTCTTAGTGAGATCATTGGCATTTGTCTCCTTCTGACTTATTTCTCTTAGCACGACCTCATCCAGGTTCTTCCAGTGTTGTTGTGAAAGACAAGATTTCCTCCTTCTTATCCACGTCTTCTTTATTCATTCACCTGTCATTGACACTTGGCTTGTTTCCAGATTGTGGCTCTTGTACATAGCACGCAGTGGACACAGGTCTGTGTGCATCTTTCGGGAGCAGGGCTTTTGTGACCTTGTGATCTGGGGATAGAGACCTAGGAGAGGAGTGTTTAGTACTTTGAGGGCCGTCTGCATAGTTATCCAGAATCTGGACCTGTTTGCGTTCCAGCCAGCTGTGCACAGCCTCCTCGTTCACCACACCCCTGCCGCAGTCCTGATTCTGGCCTCTGTGTGACAGGCCTCGAACAGCATTTTGTGACTTGTTGCGGATGATCCTCACCATAGTCCTGTGACTTAGCTGCTCCCTTCGCCCCAATTTAGAAACAGGAAGAAGTGAAGAACCCCTTTAAGAAGTTTGCTGTCCGTTCTTGATTTTATTATTTTCCTTAATTTTACCATTATAGCTCAGGTAATAGGGCCACAATTGTGTTCAAGTCTGTGGTATTGAAGGACAAGGTAACTGCATATTCCTGAAACTGAAGCTTCCATGGCCTTTCACCTCCCCACTTCCCATGTCAACTCTGGTACTATTCCAATTCTTCCCCTCTCACTCATTTGTTGATTGATAGTTACGGCTTTGGTGTGTGCAGTTACCTCCCTTAGAACCATCCAGGTGCTTGAGACTCTCTGCCTACTTCCCCCGAATCCGCACTCTCCAGTCGGTATCCCAGTTTCCAAGGTTTATCGTTGATCACTGTTGTTTTGATTTGTTTTCCTGTGTACTACAGATGAGTGAGATCATCCTGGATTTGTCCTTCTGCCCCTGACTGACATCTCTCAGCACGATGCCTTCCAGTTCTACTCGAGCTACTGCAAGCTGTATACCCCTGTTTTTTTTTTTTCTCTAGAGACTTTACTGTTTCACTGTGCAGATAGCACACCATTTCTTTAAACATTCATCTATTATTGGATAGTTGGGTTGTTTCCCTATCCCGGTTTTTGTTCTAAAAGCCGTGATAAACATAGGCATGCAAATATCTTTTTGAATTAATGTTTATTATCTTTTTTGGGGGGTTAGATACCTAGAAGTGGAATTGTTGGGTCAAAGGGAACCTCTGATTTTACTTTTCTGAGAAAGCTGCATCTTGTTTTCCCTAGAGGGTGCACCAGTGATATTCTCATCAGCGGTGAGTAAGGTTCCTTTTTGCCACACTTCTGCCAACATTTGTTTTTAGTTTTTTTTTTATGTATGCAATTCTGTGATGTGAGGTGATACTTCATTGTCATTTTGTTTTGTTTCCCAGTTACTGAGTGATAATGAGCACTCTTTCATATGCCTTGTTATCCATTCTGAGGGAAGTTGGGAGCATGATCCAAAATCGGGGGTAAATTAGTAAGACATTATGGGGGTTGGATGATGTAAATCCTTGTTTTTTGACACCACTCCTGCTTAATTTTTGGGGGGAGGGGGCATACTTTTAGTTTTCAGGACTTACTTCTGGCTCTGTGCTCAGAGATCACTCCTGGCAGTGCTCAGGGAGCTTTATGTGGTGTCAGGAATTGAACCCAGGTTGGCCACGTGCAGTGCAAGTGCCTTAACCCCAATACTGTCTCTGACCCTTGAATTCTTAAATCTCTGACTGATCATGGCCTGATATTTACACAACTGATTCTAATACCCAGCCCCCTACTTCCTACCGTAACCCCAATCAGAACCGTGATAAACATTTGCCTTATTCTTAAAGGCATAATTCAAAGTAGTTTTATATTTACAAAAATATTCAAGAATACTAAGAATTTTCATATTCCTCTCCCTCAGAAACCTTAATCTGGACTCTCACTTGTCCATAGCACAGTTATAAAAAAGCAGAAAATGGGCATTGATGCAATATGCCAATGCAGAGGTTGGACATGCAGACCTTCTGCTGATTTAAGTCCCTTTTCTGGCATTCTGTCCAGTTCAGGGTCCCACATCACATTTAATTGCTAGATATTCCCTTGGCTTCCTCTCATCTGGGACAACTTGTTCCTCAGGATTTATCTTTCATGATCTTGACTTACTTGAAGAGGACTGCTCAATTATTTTGAGCAATGTTCCCCCAGTTACCAGATGGCATGCCTGTCTGACATCAACACCAGAGAAGGACTATTTTGTCTTTCTGGTGCCACAGCACAAGAAACATCTGGGGTTGATTTGCTCCTTATATGCTGATTTTAACTTGGTCCCCTGGTTGCAGTTGCTTCTTCACTAGAAAGTGACTCTTTTCCCTTTTGTAATTAATAAATATTTTATGGGGAGTTGCTGCGAGACCATGTAAATATCTTATTTCTCATATTTGTGCCCATTAATTTTTAGTACTCATGATAATTCTTGCTTGTAACAATCTTTACTGTGGCACTTACCAAATGGGAATTCTCAATTTCTATCATTCCTTTAACGTTTATTAATTAGAATTCTATTATAACAAAAGCATTTCATTCTCTCTCCTTTGTTTAATCAATGATTTCTCTATATTTATTTACTCTATATTTGTAATGGATTTTCTTTCACTCTATGAGGCAATTCTCTGTTACAACTATCGTTTATTTTGTTGCTGAAATTGCTCAGATTTGGCTAGTTATTTTTTGTGTCATTTGGACATTTTTTCATTGTTTTTGAACTCCCCCCATTTTTTTGGCACCATAAATGGTCCAGGCTTAGCATTTGTTATTCTTTCTTTGTCCTGGAACCAGCCTTTTCTGCAAGGCACTGTGATTCCTATTTTGGTTTTGGAAAATGTCATTTAGAAATTCGAATCTGGGTCCTGTGTCCAGTTTCCAGGACAATGGTAAACTTTGGACTATGGGGCTTGAGTTGATGTTGGCATTTTTCATCCTTTCTTACTTAGACATTCCTTTATTTCCAGCTTATATTCATAGCCTCTGGGGGTCAGGATATAAGCTATTGCTCTCGTAGTTCCAGAAATGTCAGTGCATAGATCTCTTTATTTACTATGCTTCAACAAAAAGTTATTGAATATTTGCTGTTCTAACAAGTCAGCTGTTTACTTATTAATACAAAAGTTGATTGCCACTGTTACCCCAAAGGGAAAATATTCCAGAAGACCTAACTATAATGATAACCTCGCATGTTTTGGTGAGACTTTATTTAATTCACATCAGCTTGTTACCTAGTCCATTTGCTTAAGCTACTGCTCATTTTAATGCAGCAAAAGTCAGCTTGGCTATTTGTTTGGCATTGTTAAATCCCAATTAAGTACATTTTCCATTTTTCAAACAATCATGCTGTGATGTGGACACGACTTTAGTTAGAAATTCAATTTCCCAGTTTGTAATGTATTTGTCAAGATGGTTGAATCATATCAAACCTCTGCAGAGCTGATCCTCTGGATGACCCATTCCTCTGAAGGATATCCGAGTTATATGCATAGTCAACAGGTAATATATGAACTCCAAGGTGCCCAGTGCAAAAGCTAATCTGTTCTGTTTTGGTGAAGGATGTCCCTATTTCATTTTCTATAGATCCCCTAACAAATTCACTCTATAGATCAAACAGGAGTGCAATGAGGAAACCTTTGGAATGTGATTCAATCATGTTGATTCAGCTAACAATTTCCCACCTGATTAAGGCAGTTAGAGCCATCATATAAATCAAAATACTTAATTCTTTCTTTTCTAGAAAGTTCAAGACGTTTCTACATGACATTTAGTGCCTTTAGTCCCCCATGATAAATAAAGGAAAAGGGCAAGATTTTGAGAGAAGTTAGGACAAATCTACTTATCACTCTCAAAGCATGGATGGTTACTGTTGCTGTTTCCCAAAAGAGGAGTAGGACTAGGCCTGTTTTTATTTTTTAATTAAAGAAGTTGTTCAAGAGTTGTGAATAGGTTGTGATCCTGACTCATCAATGATATCATCCTTCTCAAGAGAAAATGTCCCCCTCAACCTTGAGAAGGACATCCAGGGACCATGAATACTTCCAAATGCTTAATGGGGTTCTTTGAAACACTCTGCTCTTGTCAGTACCATCTGGGTACCTCTCCTTCTCCCGTCATTTCATGCACTGTTGCTACTAGGAATTACCTGAGGGGTGTTAAAGGGGAACACCAGAGACCAGCCCTTGCACTAGAGAACAGTGCTCTCACTTATATTTTCCTTCTCACTTGGGGTTCTGTCTCCAAGAGTCCCCAAGAGCTGTCTTCCCCCACTTTATTTAAACACTGTAATTTACAAAGTTGTTCATGATTTGTTGCAGTCATTTAATATTCCAACACCAATCTCATCACCATGCTCACCTTCCTTCCATCACTGTCTCCATTTTTCTCAACCACCTCTCAGACCTTCCCCCGCATAGCAGGCTCAAAATATTTTATTTTATATTGCTTGTTACCACTAAATGGCTAAAGGAATGATAAAAAATGTTTTCATATAACAAAATTTGTGAAAATTGTTGTATTTCACCATGGGGACATTAAGTCCTTGTCTGAGAGTTTACTAAGCTATTGTTGTAAGTCAAGCCTTCTGTATTAATATTTTGGTTAGTTGAGATTGGTCGGCTTCTGGACTACATTTCCATCCAATATGGTGTGCCAATACTGGGATGTAGCACTGTGACTTGGAGATGTCATGTGGCCACATTTGTGAGTGCATGCTACAGAAATCCAGAATATTTAATTGGGCCCTTGGGCGAGATTCATGGTGGTGGCTTTGGGTGTGGGGAGCGGCTTTTAAGGCTTTGTTTGGGCAGTAGTTGCCCTCCCAACTCTGAGTTTGCATTGGAGTCCCCAAGATCTGACTTTACTTCTTCAATAAGAGACTTAGTTTTGTATGAGAAACACTCCCACTTTCTAGCCCAGAGAGCCGGGCCATCTCTTCAGGAAGATCTGACTTGACCTGATCCTGCTTTGATGGTGGTGAGAAGGGGACTTGGCCCAGAGTCACCCCTGGGTCTTTGCACCTTCAGCATATGTTGGCTGCCTGGGACTTCCTGACACCTTAGTACATATCTTGTGTATTCTCAGGGCTCTGGCCTTGGTCCCTCCGTGTCATTTTCCTGAAGAGTATATCTGATTATCTGCTAGTTACTGTGATGCTTGTGACTGGACATGTGGCAGAATGACGGACGTTCCGGACAGCAGGACCTTGTCTGTTCTAGTTGCCTAGTTCAGTCTTGACTAGCATACCATTCAGCACCGAAGTGGTGAAACCTGCTTATGAAAGGGTCATGTGGCCTGAATTGATCCAGAAGTAGGCCGTGGTGGCCAGCTCATCCCTAAACTTTAAGTCCACATGTCCCCCTATACCTTTTGGATTTTCATGACTGTGATAACTCTTTGTCTTTTTTTTTTCTTTTTGGGTCACACCCGGCGATGCACAGGGGTTGCTCCTGGCTCTGCACTCAGGAATTACCCCTGGCAGTGCTTGGGGGACCATATGGGATGCTGGGAATCGAACCCGGGTCGGCCGCGTGCAAGGCAAACGCCCTACCCGCTGTGCTATTGCTCCAGCCCGACTGTGATAACTCTTTGAAGTTGTATTTGTTTTGCTTTTTGGCCACATCTAGGAATGTTCAAAGCTCATTCCTGGCTCTGTGCTCAGGAATCACTCCTGATGGGGTTTGGGGACCATGTAGAATTCCAGGGATGGAACTCATGTTGGCCGCATGCAAGGCCCGCACCCTACCTACTCTACTATCTCTCTGGCCCCTGTGATCGCCATTTTTGAGGTGATTCGATAAGATGGATTTGGGGGATTGATGGAACGTCCTTTGCCTCTTGTCCACTTCCAGCCTTTCTCCAGGCTGGAAGTTATGTAAGATGGACGATTGCAACATCTGACCTGCAAGCTGTCCACCGTGTGTGGCGTGTCCCTTGCACCAAACATCATTCCATCATGTGGGAGTACACAGAGGGTGGCGCTTCACCCCAGCACCCCAGAGCTGGCTGCTGCCACCGAGAAGCTGATGGGAGGCTGTGCCACCAGGTCACCTCCTCTTGCGAGCCAGGCCTGAGCCCTGGCAGCTGCTCCCCCCTCCCAGCTGTCCCCCCCTCCCCTCACTCTCACGAAAGGGCACTGTTTATGTACAGTGCATGCCGAGAGGCCTTTAGCTCCTCATTGAAACGATTAAAATGCCATTAAGAAGTGCACAGCACATTTCTGCCCTGTGCGCCTTCATTATTCCTCGCGGAAGAACAGCCGTGTGGAAAGGCAGGCCTTTTGTTCCCCAGCAGCCCCCAGCTTGTCTTTTCCAGCAGGCTTATGAGGATGCCCTTTGAGGATGCTGGAAGGGTAGCCCACCTTCCAGCGCCCCAAGTCAGAGATGGACAGCACGGCTGTGGTTCCTGCCTGAAAATCAGTCCAGTCCATGCAAACACAGCCAGGCACCGTGTCTTAGACTGTGGGACCACGGGGAGGCCCTCTGTGGCTCCTGCCTGGCCCATGGACAGTGGCGAGTGGACTGTCCTGGGCGCAGGCCTGCTCAGCCGTGCCATGAGCCTCTGGAGTGCCAGGCAGGCTCTCCACCCCGCTTCCTGGTGCTGGGGGAAGCGGTCTCACCACCCGACTTCCTCCCTGCAGGGCGACGTAGTTTTGAGATTCTGGCCTGATGCCATTGGATGGCGGCTTTGACCTTTCCAGTCGCCACAAGTTAATCTGGGGCTAAAAGCATGGGGCGCGGGAGTCATTCTGGCTTGCAGATGGCGCGAGCGGCGTGCACAGAGGGTGTCCTGGCCACTCCCGGATGCCGTGCTGTGCACTCAGAAGGGCACGCGCAGAGACGGCCATGGGAGGAAACCCACGGAGAAAACCCGCAGGGCCCGAACCTGCCTGCCGCCTGGAACGCCTCCTCCCACAGCCGCTCTGCAGAGCTGCGCCTGGACCCCGGGGTGCCGAGTCGCTGCCTTGGGGGACAGGGGTCAGCCAGGGGTCAGCCCCTGCTGACTCCTCCTCTGCCTCAGTCGGGGAGCAGAGTCCGAGGCCTCCCTCCCTGCCCAGTTCTGACTCCGGCAGTGTCTGCCGGGTACCACGTGGATGAAATGATGAGGAGGGCAGAGGGGGGATTAACTAAGAGGAGCAGAAGGGGCCTCTGACCCCAGCTTCATGCCCACAGAGCTTCGCTCCCTGGAGCCAGCCCCCGGCCCTTGGCTATTCCAGCAGTTTCTCGGGTCTTTTGTGGCCCTGTTCTTCCTGTGCCCAGCAGTCCTGATGGTCCCCTTTTTTTTTTTTTTGCTTTTTGGGTCACACCCAGTGATGCTCAGGGGTCATTCCTGGCTCTGCACTCAGGAATTACCCCTGGCTGTGCTCAGGGGACCATATGGGATGCTGGGAATCGAACCCGGGTCGGCCGCATGCAAGACAAATGCCCTACCCGCTGTGCTATTGCTCCAGCCCCAACATTACTTTGTTTTTTGTTTGTTTGAGGTTTTTTTTTTTTTTTTTTGCTTTTTGGGTCACACCCGGCGATGCACAGGGGTTACTCCTGGCTCTGCACTCAGGAATTACCCCTGGCGGTGCTCAGGGTACCATATGAGATGCTGGGAATCGAACCCGGATCGGCCGTGTGCAAGGCAAACACCCTACCCGCTGTGCTATCGCTCCAGCCCCCGATGGTCCTTATTTTTAATGAAACGAAATTGGAGCTGGGAGATCGTGCGGTATGTAGGGCACTCGCCTTGTTGGCAGCTGGCTGGGGGAGCAATCAGCCCCAAGGAGCAGGGTAGGAGTCAGCCTGGCAGCTGTTGCTGACGCCCTGGGTTCTGCATCCAGGACTCGTCTCCGGGATTTCCTCTGGCTCATGTCCACTGCGGGTCAGGGTGCCCCATTCTGGGGGTGGCTGGTGGTGGGAGTGTTATTGGCGACCCCTCGAGGGCCCTGGGACCCTCTAGTGACCTGTCCACTAAGGGATCCAGAAAGTTCTTCTATCTCACCCTTTACTTTTGATTCTTGTCGTATTTTTATTTGGGTTTGGGGCCACCCCGGCAGTGCTTAGACCCCATCTGGCTGTGCTCCAGGGGCTACTCCCCAGCTTGGTGCTCGGGGCTCATTCCTGGCTGCTCTCACGGCACTTTGAGAGATAATGTGCTCCCCCCACTCCTGGAGCTTGTGACCCGAGTCCTGGGCCGCCTCTCTCTTGATGTGAGGAAACTAGCAGAAATTGTAGAAATCTCTAAGCCCCAGCGGGAGCAAGGGCAGCAGATGGATGGAGCTCGCTGGGATCTTTCCTCGGGGAATAGAACTGCCGAGGCGGCGTGGGCTGGAGTCTCCGGTGGGGGACAGGAAAGCCATCGAGGGCTCTCGCCAAAGCACCCTTCCTCCAGCCTGGGTTTCCTTTGATGATGCTGAGCAAAGCACACACGGTCTCTTCCTCCCGCATGGCCTCCGTGTCCTTCGGCATGGGACAGTCCTCTTAGACATGCACAGGAAGGACAGGGCTGAGGTCCTAAAATGAGGGTTCCGGCCTGGGCTCCAAGGTCGACTGAATAAATGATGTCAGGCACGTTCCCCTCATTCCTCGGAGATGGGGACAGCGAGGTGGGGAGGGGCACTCTCTCCCAGCGCCTGCTTAGCCGTCAGATGTCGCACATGATGAAAGGCAACGAAAGCAAACCCACAAGGGCAATCCCTTAGTGGACAGGTCACTAGAGGGTCCCAGGGTCCTGGAGGGGTCGCCAATAAGCACTCCGTCAGGGCTCAGGCTGGGAAGGGATGGAGCAAGTCGCTGTGGCCAGCGGGACGAAGTGATGGAGTGAGGGGCCGGGTACCACGTGGCTGAAGTGATGAGGGGGATTACCTAAGAGGAGCGGAAGGGGCCTCTGATCCCAGCCTCACACCCACAGAGCTACGCCCCCTGGAGCCAGCCCCCGGCCCTTGGCTACTCCAGCAGGTTCTGGGGTCTCTTGTGGCCCTGTTCCTCCTATGCCCAGCAGTCCTGGTGGTCCTTACTTTCCAACGAAACAAACTTGGGGCTGGGAGATAGTGCAGCATGCAGGGTGCTCGCCTTCTATGCTGCTGGCTTGGGGGCTGCACCCCCCACTCCTGCCTATGGTCCTCCCAGCCCAGGAATGACACCTGAAGGCAGTCAGGAGGGAGCCTGAGTACCACAGGTTGGGGCCAAAAACACAAAAATAACAAAAAATGAATTGTTGGAGTAGTGGGCTGAGAACTGGGGCCTGGGCATCCTGAGATGGGCTTGGGAGACCCCTAAATTAAAAAAGTATATATATTAAGGGGGTAGATTTGCCGTGGTGGTGTTGTTTGTTTCCAGCTGCTTGCCCCCAGCACCGAGGTGCCAATCTCGCTCCCCTGGGTCACTGGTCCCTTCTCTGGGTCCACTTGGTCCCCAGCCCTGCTTGGTAACCTCAGTGGATCTCAGTGGATGGGCCCGTTGTGATCCCTGTGGACACTTCTGGACTCCTTCACAGGCGTGCAGTGAAAGGGTGGGCGCTGTCCTGAGGATGCTGAGTCCAGCTCCCCCCAGCCCCCCTAGCCGTGGACAGCATCAGCCTGGGCATGTGGCATTGTCTCAAAGAAATGGAGAAGTGGGCACAGACTCCGGCCCAGAATGGAGCATGCCCGTGAGTGCTTATTTCCTGCGGACCGGCTTTCCGTTTCCTGCTTCTCCGAGGTCCCTGGGGAGGCCAGCCTTCGGGCTCGGGAGCACATTCATAGAAGCCCACCTTTATTCATAAAACGGTGAGCCCTGGGGGTGGGGGCATCATTGCTTGCTTCTCACGACCCAACCCTTTTTATTTTTTATTTTTAATTTTTTATTATTGAATCACCGTGAGATACAGTTACAAAGCTTTCATGTTTGAGTTTCAGTCTTCACGATCACGATCATGAAATCCCGTTGATTGCCGAGTGGCTCGAGCGGGCTCAGTAACGTCTCCATTTGTCCTATCCCCCTGAGATCTTAGAAGGCTCTCTCTTCTCGGCCTCCCCAATGATGCCGCATTGGAAGGCTATTTCAGGGTCAGGGGAATGAGAGTCAGCTGGTTACTGGCTTTGGCATATAGATACACCAGGGGAAGTTTGCGAGGCTGTCCCATGTGGGCCGGAAACTCTCAGAAGCTTGCCAGTTTCCCCCAGAGGGGGAAGTAGGCTACAAGATATCTTCTGAGAGCTTGCTTTTAAGTCTCTGGATGTTGGCCGTTGATGGGATTACACACACCTGGGTTCCTCTGCCGGTACCTTCATATGTGAGGCCTGTCTGAACGTGTGGAGAGGGGCCTCCAGCATGGCTGTAGCTAGGTTCTGGTGGTCTTCGGCCACTGGGAGGTCTGCTTGGGGTGGGGAGGGAAGCTGGAGCCCATCCCCTCCGAGGGGCCCTGGGAAAGACAGCCAGGTGTGCGGGCAACAGTTTCAGTCAGATAATGATCAAACACCCATCCCTCCACCAGTGCACATTCTCCACCACCAATGTCCCCAGTATACCCCCCTTTCCAACCCTCCCCCTGCCTCCATGGCAAAAAATTTCCCCCATGCTCTCTCTCTACTTTCGGACATTATGGTGTGCAATACTGATACTGGGAGGTTTGGTCCTTTATCTACTTTCAGCACACGTCTCCCATCCCGAACGATCCCTCTAACCATCATTGACTCAGTGATCCCTTCTCTGTCCCCTCTGCCTTCTCCCCCCGCTCACGAGTCAGCCGCCAACCATGGGCAACCCACCCCTTGATGATTCATTTGATTTTCTTGATGGCTCTCCTGGAGCGGGCAGTGCTGGGGATCGAACCCAGGGTCTTGCATCTGTACCACCTGTGTTCACCACCTGGGTCACATCCCTGGCCATTGAGACTCTGGTTTGGGGAGTGGCTGGTTCCGGGGGTCACTCTGCGTGAGGACATTTGCTCAGGATGGTTCAGTTCTTGGGCTGACTGATGTGTGCTGCTCGGGCCCAGGGGCGCTGGGGGTGAGGGTGGGCTTGGGGTGGGGCATGTGGTCCTGGGGATTGAACTTGGAGCGTCTGGGTGCCCGTCGCTTTGGGCAATGGCCCTGACCCGACAGTTGGAACCTGGAAGTCACCAAGGGCACAGGGCACCTTCTCTGTGCTCTCACTGGCAGTGAGAAGTGACACAGGCAGGCACCAAGCACTGTCCTGGCAGGCAGCAGGACCCATAAAGTCCCGTCGGCATCAAGGCAGAAAAGGGAAATCCTGTTCGCAGCTGGGATTGGAACACGTGTCACTTCCGGCCGATGCCGACTCTCTGGCAGCCAAGGCCTGGGAGGACTGTTACCGACATGATTTACCAGGACCTCTCTGCATCCAGGGTGAAGACTGGGGGCTTGGTCTGGGGCGTGGCTGGACGGTGCCCTGCTCAGCTTTGCTCCTTGTCCCGGCTCTGCCCGCCTTCAGGGGCTGCTCTCTCTGCAGCTAGATTAGAGCTAGCAGGCTACCAAGAGTATCCTGCCCGCACGGCAGAGCCTGGCAAGTGACCCGTGGCGTATTTGATATGCCCAAAACAGTAACAACAAGTCTCACAATGGAGACGTTATGGTGCCCAACAAGTCTCACAATGGAGATGTTACTGGTGCCCGCTTGAGAAAATCGATGAACAACAGGAGGACAGTGCAGTGCAGTGCTACATTAAAAAAAAATTAAGTCACCATGAATACATAGTTACAAAGAGCTGTTCATGATCGGGTTTGTTATACAATGATCCAACACCCTCCCTCCACCAGTGTACATTTCCTACCACCCACCAACGTCCCCAGTTTCCCTCCCTCACGACCCCAGCCTGACTATGGCAGGCACTACTCCACCTCCTCCTCCTCTTCCTCCTCCTCTCCTCCTCCTCTCCTCCTGCTCCTCCTCCTCCTCTCCTCCTCCTCCTCCTCCCCTCCTCCTCCTCCCCTCCTCCTCCTCCCCTCCTCCTCCTCCTCCTCCTCCTCCTTCTTCTTCTTTTTCTTCCTCTTCTTCTTCCTCTTCTTCCTCTTCGTCTCCTCTTTTTCTCTCCTTGCAGTTAGGTTTTAGAGACTGCGCTTCCCATCTTGACTTGAGTGGGAGGAAGTTTGGAGAGCTTCGCCTCATGTGAGCTGCTTTCCTGGACTCTTCACTCTCAAGCCAACCATCGAAAGCCTCCCAGGGCCTCAGTGCCCCACCCTAGGGCTGGTGTCGGGTTCCCGGGTGAGAAAGGGGAGCACAGACAGCAGTCCGATGCTTCGGAGTCCCATCCCCGTATGATGTTTTTATTTATCATATGAGCGCCAGAACCGGACCCCACATCAGCATGGTCACCGCCCTTGTCGCTCTGGGCCCCAGAGTTCTCTTGGCTGGCCCAGAAATTCCCAGAGGAGAGAGTCCCCTTCCGCAGTGCGCGGCACAGCCGTGTGTCTCCCCCTCGTCCGCCACTGTTCCCTTTCCGACAAGCGCGAGGCTGCGGCCTAAATTGGGAGACGCCAGCGCAGGGGGTGGGGTGGGGGTTGCTCACCCGTGCCAAGGCTGCTGAGACGAACAATCCGTGAAGGAACAGGGTCCTTCCCTTTTCAGAGCGCTTCTGCCCCGCCTGGTGCCGGGAGCCACGTCTAAACTCCTGGTGAGGAAGAGACCCGTCCCCGGGGCCCCCTGCACCCCTTTTGTCCTTGGGTTATTTATGGGGCGAGGCCGAGAAGCGGTGCCTGGGCCCTTTTCAGCACATGCCTCATGAGTTTTATGAGCCTCAATTGAATTTGCGTTTCTTTTTCCTCGCCTGGGTGGCGTCACCGCCTCTGGAGTAGGTCCCCTCGCGCGCGCGCGCGCGGGGCCTCCCGGCCAGCGGCCTCCGCTCCCAATCATCTGCTCCGTTTCCTGGCGCCCTGGGGCACCCGGCTCTGCCGGCCTCCGGGACCAGCCCAGCCGCCCCTCTGTGTCTGCCGGAGGTGGGGCCGCCGTTTCCGGGGTGGGCATGGGGGTCGAGGACCCTCCTGCCTACACATTGAATTGATACGCAGGAATGTTCTGGATCAGGCGAAGAGACTGGTGGGGGTTCGAGGGGAGCATTGAATCATCAGAACGTGCAGCAGGGCTGGGCTGCAGTGCTCCACAGCCATGCATCTCTCTCTCTCTCTCCCCTCTTCCTCCTCTCCTCCTCCTCTCCTCCTCCTCTCCTCCTCCTCTCCTCCTCCTCTCCTCCTCCTCTCCCTCTCCTCCTCCTCTCCCTCTCCTCCTCCTCTCCCTCTCTTCCTCCTCTCCCTCTCCTCTTCCTCTCCCTCTCCTTCTTCTCTCCCTCTCCTCTTCCTCTCCCTCTCCTCTTCCTCTTCCTCTCCTCCTCCTCCTCCTCCTCCTCCTCCTCCTCCTCCTCCTCCTCCTCCTCCTTCTTCTTCTTCTTCTTCTTCTTCTTCTTCTTCTTCTTCTTCTTCTTCTTCTTCTTCTTCTTCTTCTTCTTCTTCTTCTTGTTTTTCTTCTTCTCCCCCTCCTCCTCCTCCTCCTCCTCCCCTCCTCCTCCTCCTCTTCTTCCTCTTCTTCTTCTTCCTCCTCCCTCCTCCCCCTTGAAAAAAAATTTTTTTCAAGTTTTATTTTAATGAATCACCGTGAGATACAGTTACAGACTCACAAACTTTTGTGATTATATTTCAGTTATTCAACAATTGAGTGCCCATCCCTCTCCCAGTGCCCATTCTCCACCACCAATGTTCCCAGTATCCCTCCCGCCACCCCCACCCCTGCCTACCCCTGCCTCTAGGGCTGGCACATTCCTCCTTTCCTCTCTCTCTCCTTTTGGGTGGTTTGTGGTTTGCAGCACAGGTACTAAGCGGCCACCATGCTTGGTCCACAGTCTACCTTCAGCACGCGTCTCCCGTCCGAGCAAGCCCTCCAAGCATCACTTACTTCAGAGTCGGAGCGTCTTTCTGATCCCAGACACAAAACCCTTGGGGTAGGGTCTTGGAGCAGGCCAGGGCCCGTATTAAGGACGGGGACAGAGCCTCTGAGTCCTTCCTCCGTGTTTGCTTGGCTGACAAGGCATGTCCGGGATGGAGGGCGGAGGCGGGCAGAGCTGGTGGCACCCTCTGCCTGGGGCTTGTTCGATCCTGGCTGCTGGGCAGTGTGCAGGTTTCCGGTTTTCCAGCCCCTCCTGACAACGCGCAGAGCCGGGCAGTGCAGTTCTCAGGTGTAGCCTGCAACTGTAACTGATGCACGGAAACGCAGTTCCCCCTCCTCGCCCTCACAGCTCAACCCACTAGTGCAAAACCAGGAGAGATACAGCGCTCCCTTCATTTCCATCCCCTCCACCCCCCACCCCCCTGGAACAGGTAATAGTCCCTTTGACCCGGAAGCACTGCTTGCTCCCTACGGCTGCCATCACCCAGCGATGCCCAGACTGGCTGGTGTGACTGAGGTTTACAGGCACCGTCGAGGGGGTGACCCGTTGTCGGTGTCTTGATCACACGAGTGATAAAAGAATGTGTGCTTTGCACAGAACGTGCCAGCAACTCGGGGATGTTCAGAGAGCAGCAGATTCGAGGCCCTGTGTCTGTCCCCAACCCCCTACCCCCTACCCCTTCCCGTCCCCCACAGGCCAGCACCGAGGACTCACCTCTGCATTCACTCAGTCCAGACACTTTGAAGACACGTCAGCGGGACATGCTGTGGCTTTTGCTTCGTGACTTGTTTTCACAGGGAACAATCTGGGCGCTCTTTCCGTACAGTCTCATGGAACGAAATAATGAACTCTTCGGATGAGCACAGATATCCCATGTCATACTTTATTTAACTCCCTCTTCCTAAGGGCTTCTGATTTATTTTTCTGTACTAGTGGGACAAATGTTCAGCCTCGTCTAAAGCCATTTTGAATATTTATTTTTTTTTGCTCACAGTAAATGTGTTGCTAGATGTTTCTTTTTTGTTTCTTAGCCCTAAGAATGTGACTTTTAAAAAAATATTTAATTCAATTAACCTGGCATTATAGCACTGAGTTTTTCATATAAATCAATACTTAATATATTCCATTAAGTTCATGACTGAAAGTCAAGTTCAGTCCCTCAGCAATTAATCCCTCAATCAATTTTCCGGCCTCCTTTCCTGTTTGCTCCGGCCACCACTCACTGGTCTCATAGTTCAAAAGTTTATTATTGTCTCAGATCATCAGCTTGTTTTCCTCCTTCCGTTGCCCGTGAGTGAATCCTCGGGGTGTATCCCTCTCCTTCGGAGGGTTCTCTGGGGCCATCGAGTTGCAAATCCAGAGCATAGATCCCTCCCATATTGACTTTCTGCGAGCATGGGATGCTTGGATCAAACCTTCTATACATCGGCGGTCTTGATAAGTGCCATCCAGCCGTTCTCTAAAAAGCCTTCGCCAACCACAGACCCTCCAAGTCCCTCCAGCGGGGCCTGGAGTTCACACCAGGAGCTCTGTCAATAACTTGATCGGCACTTAATTCTCTGTCCACTTCAAGTTGCCAAAGTGATTTTGATGACTGGCCTCGGACTCTGAGAGAGAATCCGTGCTGTGCTCACACGACTCCTTTGCTTAAAACACTTCGGCACCTCCCAGATCTACACCCGGTGCCAACGGGAGCGTGGCTCTGCGGGTCCCCCCTTGGCGGGTGTCCTCTGCTCCAGCACTCCTGAGCCTCGGTGCTCCCCGATCCTGCAACTGTGTATCTCTCTCCACCGCTCTGCTTTGAGCTGTCCTGACACAGACTCGGGCTTGCCAAGCAGGCTTGCCCGGATAAAATAACAGTCCTGGGCTGAGAGACAGTACAGAGGTGATACACTTGATACACTTGCCTTGCATGCCGCCCACTCCAGTTCCAACGCCCAGCACCTCCTAGGGTCCCCCAAGTACCTACAGGAGTGATCCCTGAGCACAGAGCCAGGAGGAAGCCCTGAGCGCCATCAGATATGAACCAAAAATAAAAACAAGACGATTAAAAGAACTGTCATTAACCTAGAGTCAAAGGGTTACTCTACATCTTATTCTGCCGCGTGAG
The DNA here is from genome assembly GCF_027595985.1 of Sorex araneus. NCBI lineage: Eukaryota > Metazoa > Chordata > Mammalia > Eulipotyphla > Soricidae > Sorex > Sorex araneus. Next base: position 267,729,814 of record NC_073303.1, read on the forward strand.
CAGTGGTCTACACATGCACTTTTATACAAAAGTAGACCTCGTGACTAGACCCCACACCTGGCCGTCCCCGGACAGAGCTGGATTTCTGTCACTGACGAGCCTTGTGTCTCCCAAGCTGAGCAGCCGTAGAATCAGCCTCCGTCTTCTCTTTGAATTTCTTTCATCCTGTCCGAGGTTCTCCCGTTGCTTTGTGTCCCTAACGTTTTCCTTTTCATTGCTGCCTCGTGTTCAATAGCTTGGACAAACCAGCCCCCCTCGGCTCACATCTTTTCTGCAGGGGGGGGGGCGGGTTGATTCCAGCCTGGGGCCATCCTGCCCACCTGGTGCCGCTTCCATCTCGCCTTCCCTCTCTGGCTCCTAGATCCTCACCTGCACCCCATCCAGCCCCGTCCTTGCCTAATCTTTGCGCCCTCAGCCTGGGAAGTCTCAGGGTTCTGCAACATTGTAACCCCCTGGTGACACTGATGCTTGTGTTGTATTTCTAACTAATGAACGTGTATCCCAACAGACTCTCAGTCCCGGGCACCTGGCCCCTTGGTGGGGGGGTCGGGGTGGGGGGTGATGGTGGGAACCCCCCAATTCACACCTTGGAACTTCTCAGGCTTCTATTATGAAGTGCCAGTCGGGCAGAGGGAGGCGGCCAGTAGCTGCCAGGCCAAATGTCAGGGCAGGGAGCTAGGAAGAGAAAGTCTGGAGTTCCTAAGTGGCTGGAGGGGAGATGTGGCACGTGCTGTCCAGGGGTGGGAGCACCCACCATTGCCTGCCCCCCCCCCCCCCCCCCCCGCACTGCCAGGAGTGTCCTGGAGCTCAGAGCCAGGAGGAGCCCCCGAGCACAGCGCTCACCAGCTGTCCAGCCTGATTTTTAGTTTTGTTTGTTTGGGCCACACCTGTTTGTGCTCAGGGCTTACTCCTGGCTCTGTGTTCAGTGTCACCCCTGGAGGTGCTGTGTGTGTATACGCCATGATGCCAGGGATTGAGCCCCGGCAGGTCACATTTCAGGCAAACACCCTCCCCACCATACTAACGCTCCAGCCTCCAAGTCTGATTTTATAAAAGTGTGTTTTTCTTTTCTTTTTGGCTTTTCGGGTCATATCTGGCGGTCCTCAGCGGTTGCTCCTGGCTCTGCACTCAGGAATCACTCCTAGTGGTGCTCGGGGGACCATGTGAGATGCCAGGAATTGAACCCAGGTTGGCCACGTGCAAAACAAACACCCTCCCCACTGGACTGTCATTCCAGTCCATTAAAAAAAAAAAAGGCGTTTTTCTGGGACTGGAGCAATAGCACAGCGGGGAGGGTGTTTGCCTTGCATGCGGCCGACCCAGATTCGATTCCCAACATCCCATATGGTCCCCTGAGCACTGCCAGGGATAATTCCTGAGTGCTGAGCCAGGAGTGACCCCTGTGCAGAGCCAGGTGTGACTCAAAAAGAAAAAAAGTGTTTTTCTTCTCACTTTCTCCATCTGTCAACGCTGAACAGTGCTCCTGGAGCCCGCAGCTGTCATAGAGAACAGAGCGACATGCTTCGGTCGCTTCGGGGCCAGGTCTTCTTTCTCAGAAGGCGGCAAGCACTGGCCACTGATGCTCAGGAGGCGAAGTTAAAAAAAGATGAGAAGGGCCGTAGCTCTAGTACAGCGGGTAGGGCATTTGCCTGCAGTGGGCAACCGGATTTGACCCCCAAACAACAGGGGAGAACTGTAAAAAACTAAGGCTCGCCGAGGGGCCAGTGCACTCGCTGGCTCTCCTGGCGGCTCTGTCTCACCGCCCGCGTTCGGTGCCCTGGAACCGCAGTGTGTGGGCTGGATAGGGACGGCCGGTGGTCAAGGACAGGCGAAGGAAGAACGAGGACCAAGCTAGTTGTTGATTAGTTACCGTTTATTCAATCTTCCACCTTTCTCATCTCCCGCACTCCCAGCTCCGGCCTCTCTCTGGATCAACTGCCACTTCTTTCTGGCTTCTCCCTCTCCTCCTACTTGTCTCTCCCACCTTGCCCTCTAGGCTACAACCAGCCAGGTAGCAAAATCAACATAAGAAAGCCCTTCCTGACTCTTAAGGTTTTTTTCTTTTCCTTAGTCCAGGATCATATTAACATCTTAATACTAGTTATTTTTGTATGGACATAGCAAGGGATACATTGAGGCTTGCAAGGCAGCTCTCCTGGCAACATCTTGCCACAGGCTCAGACCACAGCACTCAGGCCAGATTAATCATTCCTCACCCTAGCAGGGTCCGAATCTAGTATCACTGGATCATGACAGCATTTGTCCATGATCAAGCTCTTAACTTATAGTTAAGCATTAGGCACTTTGGCCAGGCCCATCTCGATGCCAGGGTAGCACACAACTCACCGCTTGCCCTGGGTCCTTCTTGTCCCACATCGGGACTGTGCTTTGGGGGTGCTAGGAAGTAAGGGCAGCTGAGGCTTAGGTCAAGAGAACAGATGCCCTGGAGGAAAATATGTAGAGTCAAATGACTCCCAGATTACAAAAGCATAACATTTGTTAAGTCTTCCTGTGTCCATACAAAAAGGACTTGCTCTGAATAAACTATGCAAAGGACTCAAGGAGAAGAGAAAACATTATTTACAAGTCAACAGAACACTAAGAAAGAAGCTACAAATAAACAAAGAGGAATAGGAGCACTGTAACGGGAGTAACCCAATAAACCTAAACCACCTGAATCTATGTTATCCTACAGAGAACCTCGGGCAGGATGAAAGAAATTCAAAGAGAAGACGGAGGCTGATTCTACGGCAGCTCAGCTTGGGAGACACAAGGCTCGGCAGTGACAGAAATCCAGCTCTGTCTGGGGGTGGCCAGGCGTGGGATCTGGTCACGAGGTCTACTTTATTTATTTATTATTTTTTAATTAGTGAATCACCATGAGGTACAGTTACAGATTTACATATTTTCGTGCTTGTGTTTCAGTCATACAATGCTCGAGCACCCATCCCTCCACCAGTGCCCACTCTCCGCCACCGATGGTCCCAGGTCTCCTTTTGTATGAAAGGGCATGTATAGACCACAGCTCACGTGGCAGAATAAGATGTGGCCCTTTGACTTTAGGTTAATGATGGTTCTTTTAATTGTCTTGTTTTTATTTTTGGCTCACACCTGATGGTGCTCAGGGCTTCCTCCTGGCTCTGTGCTCAGGGATCACTCCTGTAGGTACTTGGGGGACTCCAGGAGGTGCTGGGCATCGGAACTGGAGTGGGCGGTGTGCAAGGCAAGTGTATCACCTCTGTACTGTCTCTCAGCTCGTGACTGTTAATGTATCTGGGCAAGCCTGGTTGGCAAGGCCATGTCTGTGTCAGGAGGACAATGCAAGCCTCTTTCAAAAGTGTTCTACCACGCCACTCCCATTGGCTGCACCTCTGACCAGACCAGGACAGCGTGGGTAGGTAGACTACGGTGCCTGAGGGGTCACAGATGTGGGGAGCAGTGCCTGGGGCTGGGTGTGAATCCCCAGTGACTGCCAGCCTTATGGCATTCCGGGAGGGATTCACAGATGCTGAATTACATTGTTACCTCATGGTGCACCCGAATCCTTAGCACTTATATGTTTATTTTCTCCTCTCTCCCCTCTCTGTCTCTCCCTGTCTCTGTCTCTGTGTCTTTGTTTCTATTTCTGTTTCTCTCTCTCTCTCTGGATACTCTCTCTGCACGCATGCACACACACACACACACACACACACACACACACACACACACACACACACACCATGACTCTTGTTTCCTTCTTCCTTCTCTCCCTTCCTTCCCCTCAGCTGCCATTTGATCCCACCTCATTGCAAGCCAGTTTGACATGGCTCCTGAAAATACAAGCCCAGGCCTGCACCTGACCCGGGGTTGATCGCTGGTACCACACAGTTCCCTGAGCATCGCTAAGCACTGTCCTGGAGGCCCGTGAGCGTAAGGGCTGCCCAGGGAATCCCTGGCCCCGCAGGACCCAGGCATTACCTATCCCTGGTCCCTTGCATGGAACCGCACGGGTGACCGGGAATTGCTGATGGGATTCCTGGGCGACGTGAGCACAGCTTGGGAGTCCTCCTCCAGCCTCACCAAAATACAAGTCATGCACTCGGTAGGAACACCAGAGGAGAGGAGAGAAAGCCCTCGGTCTGGACGCTCGCAGGCTGCAAGTGCCTCCGAGCTTCCCAGCCACAGTGACAGAGTGAGACAGGGCGAGGAACTACGCAGCGAGAGAGAACCGCCCTCTGACAAGGTGGCATCTGGCGCCCGGAGCTGTCGCCAAGAGCCCCAGGCTTCCAATGTGTCTGCCTGCCTGGTGCATTAGCGGCGAGGCGAGCAGCCGCTGGAGGTTTTGTTTGGCCCCGTTTGCCTAGCAGGGAGACTCCGAGCGGAATTCTCTGGAAGCGAGCGCGCAGCTGGGAGGCCCCTTCTTTTGTGCTCGGCGTCGGTTGTCATCCCCAGTGCGATGGGCTCCCCTGCCACACGCTCGGCCCTCACGCTGCTTTCCTGCCGCTTCGGAGGCCGACACCTTTGCTCGCGGTGTCTCAGGACGATGAGCTTGTACTGGGCGGCCGGCTCCGCAGAGCACTGCCTGTTCTTCCTGGAGCATTTGCTGCCGCGGTGGCAGGCTGACTCTGCCCGGTCCCTTTTCTGGCTTATTTCAGACTCTGAAACCTTCTTTTGGGTTTCAGCTGGAGCCCCTAGAGGCTGTGGGAGTGGGCAGTTGGCTCTCTGTCATCGATCCCTTCTCATCCCTTCAGAGCGGCAGACTCCGGCCTGGCCACGTGTTACAGACCCGTGTTTCTGGCTTCACGCGTGTCCTCCTGCCAGACTCTGTGGCTTGGTAGCCAGAAACGGCCTTTTCAGGTGGGTCATGGGAGGAAAGTGAGACTTCCGAGAACAGGAAGCTTGTGGTGTCAGGCACCCAGGACAGAGTGTTGGGGACTACAGGCACTTCTCTGGCAGATCCTTGGGTGATATGATGTGAGTGACATCACCTTCCTAAGTTTGGTTTGTCCATAGTGCACTAGGGGTATCACCCTTGAAGATTGTTGTGAAGGTTAAGCAAGATACAATGCTATAAAGAGCTTGAAAATGTCAGTGTTTGAAATTCCATCTGTAATAGAGAACTCCCTGTGTCTATCTCTGTATATCTAAGTATCCACGTATGATTGTAACCATCTGTCTCTGTCCAGCCATTTATCTGTCCATCCATCTGCCCATCCTGCTCTCCATCCACCCATCCATTATTCCAACCATCCATCTATTCATCTATTCATCCATCAGTCCATCCATCATCAATCCATCCATCTGTTGATTCATTCATTCATTCATTCATTCATCCATCATCCATTCATCCATTTGTTCCATCCATACATCTGTCCATCTGCCACCATCTATCATCTATCCATCCATCCATTTATCTCTCCATCCATTTGTTTATTCATCTGTCCATCCACTCATCCAATTGTTGTCCTTGCATGAGACTGTCTGGGGTTGCAATTGGTGTTGTTCATGTGGTCGGTCCCATGTGATGCCAGGGATCCAGCCCGGGGCCTCATACATGTAAGAAGTATATTGGACCACTTGAGCCACATACTTGGTTGCTGAAAATGTATTTTCACCAGGATCGAATTTATAAGGTGCATGCAGGGCCTTAATAAGTCAATAGAATATTAGGGACCATACTTTTCCTCCTGCCTCTGTTTCTAGACATGACAAAAACACCCTTTCCCCACCTTGGGTGGGATGTTCCAGGTGAGACTTTATTAATGCACTTAACATTTGAGGATGGAAAATTAAAGCAAGAAGTCTGATTCCAAAATCTTCACACACACTGGAAAATACAGCCCAAAAAATTCAGATGGGTTTCAAAAATAAGAAATTTGCATTTTACATGCACCTATCTTTCTGAAACTTTGGAATGGGTAATGGTCCCTAATTGCTTTTTTCTCCATGATTATCAGCAACTCCAGTGACTTCAACTCTGATTACTTTAGTCTCAGTAGCCTTGATACTTGAAGAAAAATTTGGATGCTACACTCACAGGACTTAGCATCACCAATGCCATTTTCCTATTCATTGTGTGAACCCAGAGAAGGCTCATTCTTTCCCCTGAAACTGGTTATTTGCTCACCATGTCCAACTCCTGAGTGGCAGCAATTTGCTGACCCCAGGTGGTCTCTAAGTGTAATCTTCTTTCCAGACTTTGTTCTTGGAATCCAGGCAGGCCTCCTAACCTCAGGGTCTGGTCATTCACAAGCGAATCAAGTAGGGAGAGTAGATCCATCCATCACAGTGACAGGGAATAAATTTTACCAGGACCTCCTACTCTGTGGCCCTCTCACCCTTTAAAGTCCTCAGGGACATCTTTTTTTTTTTTTTTTTTTTTTTTTTTTTGCTGCAGGTTCTTCCATTCTTCTGGCACTAACTGAAAAAAAAAGTTGCCCCTGTGGAAACCTCCTCATCGTCAGGGTACGGCTTTTTGTGGGATAAGCGGTATATCCGGTTTTGCTGGCCACAACATTCAAAGTCTTTGAATTGTTTCCTTCTTGCTTCTTTTTCCTACCTAATGTCGGAGTTTTCTTTTGTATTTGAATAACTGTATGGAGGGCAGAGCTCTTGGTACAAGTCGTTGCAGGCCTTTCATCAGAAATATGATTCATATGAATGGGTTTGGAAGAATAAATCATGCTTGAATGCAACCACCCAGAACATATACTGTCCCGTGGGAAAAATGCATGCTGCGTGCTAATTCAGCGTCTTCCCGCCTAGTTCAGGGCTTCCTTGGGTTCTAAAGCAGCTTAATGCCTCACAGAAAGAAAGAGATCACCAGGCACCAGTGCCCAGAACAGAGGCATCGGCCCTGCAGGATTTCTTAGTTGTCTCGAACCGTCAGGGATGGTTCTGCAGCAGCTCCGTCTTCCCGTCTCCATTTACAGAATGATGTGCAGTTAATGTTTGACACCTGCCCAACTTCTCCAATGTTACCATGCTGTGACTCTCGGGCTCTTGTTCAAATGCAGGTTTTGATTTGTTATTTTAATTTGATTTGTTACTTAATATGGTCCCCAAAACACTCAGTTCTAATGTCTTCCCAGGGGATGCCTCCCATGCTGGTGACTCAGAAGTCATTCAACTGCAATGTGTCGTGGATGCATTGGACTCGTGGATGGGTCTTCTTCTTCTTTTTTTTTTTTGAAGCAAACAGATTTTATTCAGAGGTTTCTGAGGGAAGGAGGAAGGGATCAGTGGGAGAGAGAAGAGTAAGAGTAATGTGCTCAAGAGAGAACGAGGGCTTCTCCAAGGGTGGAGAGAGCTCTACACACATCCTAGCAGTGGACATGAAAGCACAAAAGTACACATCTCAAGGGGGGAGATGCGGGTGACACATGTGCTTGGGCACCGCATGTGCTTGGCCACGTGGGCACAAGTAGCACATGGGCTCAGGCAGCATAATGCGCAGGATGGGTCTTCTTGATTGGAGACTTTCTTTCATGGCTGGGCCCATGTCTCTTTGTTTTTTTTTTTAGCTTTTTGGGTCACACCTGGTGATGCACAGGGGTTACTCCTGGCTCTGCACTCAGAAGTCACCGCTGGTGGTGCTCAGGGGACCATAAGGGATGCTGGAAATCGAACCCCGTTCGGCCGCATTAATGTCTCTTTAGAATCCTAATTTGGGTGCTGGAGTGTAGGCCTTACCTGTAGCAGTTCAGAGTTCAAGCCCCCGTACTGCATGTCTCCTGAGCACTGCTAGAAGTAGACCTTAAACACTGTGTGAGGAGTACCTTCCCCCCAAAGAATTCTAATTCTCTGTAGTCCCCTAGGACTAGTCATTAAACATCTTTCCCTGGAAACAGATAAATTTCTTCTGCTGTCTAATGAGGTTTCTCCCTTCTTCCCCTTTCCTGACGCCCCTTCCGAGGGGTGTTTGACTGCGGCTATAGTGTCCTCTGAGTCTGTTCCCAAGTGTGCTTTTAGGCTAGAAGGCTTCGACTAGGTGGTGTGTACTTTCCCCCAGAATGGACAGACCCTTTCCTCTAGAACCTTATGTCCAGTGAGTGTTTCTTTCGAGCCTTTGTTGATTCCCTGATTGGCCCATGAGTCTAAATATTATTAATAAGTAAGAAGAAACTAGAAAGTTAAAAATAATCAAATCCCTTTTTATCAGCTTCTTGCTCGCAGAATGCATTCATACTGCCATGATTTAATAAATGCCCCGGAAGATTAAGAGGGGTTTACAAGAGATGAGTATTGGTGTCCGAGCATGGGAACATTTGGGTCAGGATTTCAGGGGGTTTCTATAACCATAGCCCGACACACATTAGACCTCAGAGACCGTAACGCAGTGGTAGCAAACACTGCTCAGTGGGCCACGAGGGCTGCGAGGGGACAGCCATCAACACACCTTCCTGACCCAAGTTCTCAGCCATGACCTTTTCCCATTCTCCCTTCTCCATCATTTTTTCCTCCTGCCTCCACCAGGCAGGTGAATCAAGGAAGCAGTTAGCCGGGATGAACTTTCCACACGGCACATGATTTAGTGGCACTGGGCAGCTTCCCCCTGGCATCTTAGCACTTACATAGCTGCATCAACGGGAGACTCTTTGGAGCTTTACCCCCGGGAATAAGATATAGTTGCCTCAATAAATGAAGGGTTCTATTTAGGTTGCAAAACATCAGGTGTGAGTTGTGTCAAAGCAAACTCGTTACTACCCATGCTCCTAGCATTCACATTTGATAAGAATATAGTTTTAATGACTTCACCAATCAGTGGGAGGGAAAGATTTCCTCACTAATGTGTCGGGGAGTGGTAACCAACATGCTCATCTGATGATGGGTGAGACAGCCCACTGTCCCGAAAACGCTGACTGAGGTCCCCAAACCAAAAAAAAAAAAAAAGGATTTAATGATGAGTTTCTAGGGAGTTTCCTCTAGACCTTTTTTGTTCTACCAGCCATAGGGTGGCCAGCTCAGCGAGTGACCTATTCAACCAATACTGCAGTCTATACGAAGACCAGACATTTAAGGAGGGCTGAGGGCCACTCAGGAAAGAATCACACACAACCTCGGAGAGAGGACTTTGGGTCTTCCTTCCACGTCCTTGACTGGGATGCTCCCGGGACCCCAACACTGGATTGCCAAGCACCAGCCAAGAGGCATGAACGATCTCTTTAACTCCTCTTTTCCAACTTCTTCCCCTGGGACGGGTGGGTGGAGGAGGAGAAGGCAGGAAAGGCAGAGGGGACGGGACCTCTCAGTCCTGACCTCACCCCACCAGTAGGTCAGGACTGAGAGTCCCAAGCAGAGCCGAGGAGTCCATCACTAGCGAGAGGGGAGGGGGCTCAGGTGGCCGAGGCGGAGGGGGCTGGGTCTTGGATGATCTAAAATTGATATTTTGATCAGTCTTGTCTGGTGCATGAGTCTTGATTGCTACCCCGGGGTTTGTCCCCAGACTGGAAAGTTACAAGCTCGGTCATGTGTGGCCAGGGAGAAGGGGGAGGTGTGGCAGGGTCTGTCTCGGGAGGTGGTGGAGGAAAACAGCTGTTTCCTGTTTGAAGCCCGCTTGGTCCAGACCGCATGGTGAGCTGGCTTCCCACACCAGCCGGGGCGCAGCACGGGAGGAAGCTCCGCCAGGACCCATCACCCTTCCTGAGAATCTAGGGGACAAAGGCTCCAGTCTCTGGGTCGGACTTTCCAAAGCCCGAAGTTCCTGTCCGGGGCTCCCGGTTCGAGGAGTTGGGGTTCCTTCCCCTGAGAGCTTTCCCTGTGCAGAGCCTTACTGTGACTTTCCCCCACGCCCCTCCCCGTCTCTCTCTAGTGTTTGATGGGGGAGAAACGGTTGCAGGAGGGCGGCACCAGAGGCAATGATCTGTTGGAGATCCTAGAAGATGCTGTGATGGGCTTCAGCCCCAGGGTTCCCTTATGGACTGAGGTCTACGCCATCTAGTCCTGGTCCCGCCTCCTTTTCTCGACTGGGCTCCTCAAGTTCTCGCCTTGCAGCCCAGAGCTGGGGTTCCGGCTTCTCCAGAGCCCAGGCACCCCTGGAGTATCAGGACCATCTTCCCTCCCTGCCTCTCGCGTCCACCCAATGGACACGTTCAGATGCTCTCGACCTGCATAAAGTCTCCTGAGCCTTCGGGACTGTTCCCTGCCTGCGTGATCCTTCATGTGGACACCAGCTCCTCCTCAGATAAGGGACCTCCACATCCGGACTGAGAAGCCAAGTGTCTGCAAAGTGACAGCTCAGGAAGATTTTCCTGGACGACCTCTGGCACTTGCTCGAGCATACTGCCAGTTTCCCCCTCGCCAGCCGCCCCTGCCTTTTTCTTAGGTCCAGGGTTCACTGCTCCTTCTAAATGAGATCTCCACACTGTCATCCGTGTCCCCGTGTCCCCTTCTCCTCCTCCTGCCAGGGAAGCGGATTCTCTGAGGGCTTCCCTGGTACGTCCTAGGTGGTAAGGAACCAGCCAACGAACCAGCCCTCTCACCTCTCTCCCGACACATCTTAATACACGGCAAGACGGGAAAGCAATTCCTGTTTGTAGACTTGACAGGAACGTCACCCTGAGACTGTCTGCACACAGTTCCAGCGCCCTCTGCCTGCCCTCAACTCTCTGTCTGTCCCCACCGAGAGACTATGCACCTCTTGCCGCTTCCTCCTTAGTTTCATGCTTCCTCCTATCCCGTGGACACCGCTCCATTGGTCCTTCCTAAGGGTTTGGTCAACGAGCACCCATGGGATCAAAATCTCCAGAGGAGAAACTCGGGTCATAAGGAAGGTCACATCTTCCTCTCTGCTTTGCATGTTCAGGGGTGTGTGTGTGTGTGTGTGTGTGTGAGTGAGTGTGTGTGTATGTGTGTGTGAGTGTGTGAGTGTGTGTGAGAGTGTGGGTGAGTGTGTGTGTGTATGTGTGTGTGAGTGTGTGAGTGTGTGTGAGAGTGTGGGTGAGTGTGTATGTGTGTGTGTGTGTGTGTGTGTGTGTGTGTGTGTGTGTGTGTGTGTGTGTGTGTGATGGGGTAGGTGGCACTGGTGTGGGCTCAGAGCAGTGGTAGTTCTGGTCACTTCCTCTAAGGCAGTTGACATTCCAAAAGACTGAGCTGGGTCTCGTGATACGGTGCTGGTCCCTGGCTCATTGCCAAATGAACCACGAATGTTACACCTAGAAAAAGAAGGACGAGAGATGTGCCAGCGTCTCTGGGGTTCAACTCTCCCTCTCTCAGGAGCTCCAGATCCCACCATCCGTCTGATTACACCCTCCATTAGGAAAGACTCTAGATGTCTCTCTGCAGACTTGATTTTCGGAGAAGGTCCTAATCCAAGATGTTGCTCAAGTCCTTGATTATGGTGTTTTGCTATTTTTAGTCAGTTTGTTTAATAACTTGGGTCTTTCACGGGCTGCAAAGATCATCTTCCATTACTTCCTGACTCTGGGTCGCGTGAAGCCGGGTTGAGTGTGCAGGAGGAACTCCGTAACTGTTCATGGCTTTGCTCTCTAATTAGACCCACTATGGAACAATGCTACAGGGCGCTGGTTTTTAGGGGTAGAGAAAAGTCATTTGGGGAGACTGCTCCAAATCCATGTGTGCAAAGCTTTTCCTGAGTTCCCTCAGGGGACCTGCAGCTGATTAACAGAGTTTTCAAGAAATAAACCACAAAAAGCTGAAAAACATGAAAGTTCAAATTGCATCCGGTGTAGCCCTCTGAGAGAATTTCTGGAGCAGGAAGACTGTGTTATTCTTGACCTGAACTTTAGTATTCTGCAATAATCGGGGCCTGCAACAATGCTTCTAATCTCTCACAGCATTACGTTTTTATCCATAAATCACATCTGAAATTAGCGGAGAAATGATTCCCCAAAGTGACAGAAGATGAGGTATGAATGAATCTTTATCTTTGGTAAAAGATATCTTTCCCTTTTTTTTTAAATTATTATTATTTTTTGCTTTAGGCCATACCCTGGTGCGTGGTTGGGTTTAGTCCTGGCCTAAGCTTGGGGGTAACTCCTGATGGAGCCAGGGAAGCCTGTGCCTCTGGGGCAGGGCCGTGAACTTGAGTCTTCTGCATACAAAGCCTGTTCCCAGCCTTTAGAGCTCTCTTTGCAGCCCCTGCCTCTCGGTATTTGAATCAGAGTAATTGGTTAATATTATGGAAGTATCAGCTCAATTTTCAGTCGTGTTCTTCTTAATTTAAGGTACATTATTTTAAACACAGGCACAGACATACACTGTAAGCCCTATGCCTCTGGCATTATTTATACTGACGCTTTCAACCAGCCGCCTTGGGGGAAAAAAAATGCTTTTATCTACTGCACACATCGTTAGTGTTTCTGCTGTTTAAGCAGAAAAAATTGGGAGGCGGCATAGCAGAAGGCTGAGGAAAACATAAAATATGAAAGGTAGTAGATCTGTTTTGCAAACAGTTTTCCTGTGTAATGAGCATTCTAATGATTTTTTTTTTTCAATTAATGTATTTTCATTTATCGAGGAGTCAAAAACCTGAGGGGATTTTGTTAGGATGATCTGTGAATCTTTACCTCACCGTTTTGTACTCAGCTTTCCCGCTCCCTTCTGGACCCTCATAGCTGGGTTTCAGCTCTCCGTCCTGCCTAGTGGCTTCAGGTTAGAATTTTTAGCTCCTGGAAAAATATTTCCCTGAAATTCATTTGATACACCCAATTTGTTACTGAGGTGTCAGTTTCAGACACGCAGTGTTAGAACTTGACAATTGCGTTCGTTCATTACGATTCTCACCCCAAGACTAATTTCCATTTTCTCCCAAGCTGTTGACTACATTCTGGGTCCCCCATCCATCTTCCCCTTTAATCACCTTCGTAAGCGCCGTTTCATTCTCATAGCTTGTCCACTGGTTTCATTTCTGATTTTCAACCTTCAGTTGTGAGCTTTATGTTTTGACATCTGTTTGTGTTATGAGGATGATGGGTATTTCTAGCCCAACATGCTGAAAACGAGCTCACGCACCATTTGCATGAACACCATTAATACCTTTCGTATCTCTAAGTTAACATTAATTTACTATTTTTTATCCTCTCATCAAGGTGGCCAAGCCCTGTTGATTCTGATTTTGAAATGCCTGGGGGGACAGTCGTGTTTTCATTGATATCCATGGCTCAAGGTCAGTTTTTACCATCTCTTGCTGGACAGTAATGCATCGGATAATGGTCGAAATGGTTTCCTGGGCTACCAGGGATTCCTTCTCAGAAGCTTTCTTCCAAGTTGACGATGTTCCTCCTAAAGAATGACTCTCTTGCTGTCACCTACTCACTCTGTCCCCAGCCTAACCCAGCCTAACTCCTCAGCCTTGTTTCTGGTTCCCACTTTCTCTCCCCACTGACCCAAAAGGCAGTTCATTATTACTCACTGAGATACCCACTTTCTCCACTCCCTCCTCCTTTACTGGGTGGTATTTTTTACCTCCTAGAGCCTCCGGCTGTACAAGTCCTTCTGTTTCCTCCAGCCTGGCCCAAGTATCTACTTTCTTGGCCCGGCTTGCTGGGAGACTGTTTACATTTCTCTCTCTCCTTCACAGCACACTGTGCTCACTGCACACTTGAACTAAATCAGGCACGCGTGGGTTTTACTTTTACATTTCCCCCCCTTGACTCAACTTGGAGGTGACCATGCTTTACACTGAATGAATTCCTCTTATTGAATGAAGGGATGAAAGATTCCCGGGTGAATCGTTATCGGATCCTCTGATGCAATGCAATCTCCTCGGTGTAACTCTAACGCTGTGTGACTATCTGCAGACCGTCAACGGCAGTTTCCGAAGACGTGAGTTGGTCTGCTTTTCTTGGTTGTTAACCTGCTTGGGTTCGAGGAACTTTCTGAACTTATGGCTTGATGTGTCTTTTGTCAGCTTTGGTAACATCTTGGTCATTATTTCTTCATAGCTTGCCCTACTCTTTTTATTCGCCCCTACTCTTCTAATTTTGTGTATGTTATATATATATTTTTTTCCTACTGGGTTCCCACTTGTATTTTTTATTCATTTCTTTTTGTTTCAGTTGAGGTATTTTCTGCTGTCCTATCTTCCACATTATGAGTCCCTTTTTCAGCTGTGTCTATGAAATATAGTTATTGATTTCTAATTTCTGATATGAGTTCCAGAATTTCCTCTGATTCTTCTTTACATTCTAATTTACTATCTTACCAGGGATTTTTCAGTAGTCTATAAGATCCCATTTGAAAAGAAAATTATTTAAAACTCTTCAGAACTCTAGAGAAATTGACTCTACTTTCTGTTTCCCCTCTTGGTCATCTCTCTTGGATGTATGACAACATTTTACTGGTAGCCAAATATTTAAATAAAAAATGCAGAGGTTACAACTGATACTTTCTTCCTCTAGAGAGAATTGAAAATATTTTCCAGCACGGTGACACTGCTTATATCTCTACCTAGGTCGTTCTTTTTTTGGTTTGATGTTGTAAAGGGGGGTGGAGTTACTATGGTACTACAATTCAATCCTTCCCCTTCCTCCTCTTCCTCCATCCAGATCGGTCACGCAGCTCAAATGCACCATATCCTTGACTTGTATATAGAAGTTTGGGAATTTTCATTTCATAATGCTTCCACTATCAAACATAAATGACATGATCGTTATTGATGCATGCATTCTACAAATTTCATAAATGCTGTGTGCAACGCTTAGTAAGTCCATACATCAACAAATGAAAAATACAATTCTTATGCTCTTTGGGGCTGGGGCGAGAGTGCATGGGTCAAGTGCACGCAAGGGAGGTGTACGCCAGGCGTGCACCCAACCTGTGTCCGACCTTCTGCACTACCTGGTAACCTGAACAGTGAGCGTTGCCTGAGTGTCCCAGTCTGTGGTACTGGAGGCCCCAAGCACCTGTGAGTGGTCCTGGAGGTTCTGGCTCTGCAGGTACAGAGTGGCACTGCATTGTGGAAGTCGATGTGGAGGTCTTGTTCTGTTCAGCAGGGAGAACCCTTCGTGGGGCTGAGAAGGGGACGCAGCTGAATGAACAGATGCAGAGCCCGGAGGAGGGAGAAAAGGCCTTTATTCTATGGCAGTTACAGTATTTTATACCTCCCTGCTGGGAGGAGGTGGTATAGAATGCACTCTGGGACCCCCAATAGAAATGCAGGGTGTGGCAGGGCTTTAGCTAGTAATAAACAAATGCTGATAGGATAAGATCAATAAGATTAGGAGTGGCAACCTTTGCTAGGTGTGGCATGGGGCTAGCTAGTGATAAACAAATAGTGACAGGATAAGATCAGTAAGGTAGGGGCTGGAGCGATAGCACAGCGGGGAGGGCGTTTGCCTTGCACGCGGCCGACCCGGGTTCGATTCCCAGCATCCCATATGGTTCCCCTGAGCACCGCCAGTGGTAATTCCTGAGTGCAGAGCCAGGAGTAACCCCTGTGCATCGCTGGGTGTGACCCAAAAAGATCAGTAAGGTAAAATGGCTCCCTACACTGCATGCCTTGAGCTGATGGTCTGTCTGTCTGTCTGTCTGTCTGTCTGGTATCACTGGGAATGCCTGCCCTGGCGCTCACAGCCTTAGAAGCCGCTCTCTGTCTCTCTGGGCGTCCCCTGTGAGTGAGTAAGTGCAGTGGGCGCACCTCTTCCAGTTTCCTTCGTTTCTTGTCCTTTAAGTCCTGGCTGTCTCGCTGGCCCTGAATCTACTTTTCCTCTTCCCGTCTCTGGGAATGAAAGCTCTGTTTAGTTTGTTTGCTCCGAGCACCTGATTTCTGTCTGTCTTCCTGTCCCTGCCACACATGAATCAGCAAAAGTCCCGAGGAGGAAGTCGGGCTCCCCTCCGCGAGCCTTTCCTTTCTCCCTGGGGTGTCTGCCATGCCGTCAGACTGCTTCTCCTGCCCTCAAACCCTTGGGGTTTGTCGGTGGGACGGTCACTCTGCTCGGCTCTGCCTGTGTCCTCGCCAGAAGCCAGAGACAGGCGGTTCTTCAGGGTAGCACTCTCTCCTACTGGCAAGTGCCAGGTGTGATTTTCTCTCTCCTTTACTAGTTCCTTGGGCACAGAACCAGGATTCCATCCTGCTTATCGCTTGTAAAGTGCCAGTCCATTCCGCCGTGCTCTAATCAGCATCCACAATGGCGCAAGTGAATAAAATAGCCGCAGTCTCGGCAGGCGCAAACGTCTATCCCAGTGGGAGAAGCGGTTCCCAGGCAGCCGACCAAGGTATTAGGTCCAGGGTGGAATCACAGCCCCCGGGCATGGACGGGGGCAGGGGTGGGGGCGGGGGCAGCGGCCTCCCGAAGTCCTCGAGTTAAGTGTTCTAGCTGGCAGGAAAGAGCCGTGAAGAGGTTGGAGGATTACAGCTAGAGAAGCCAGCACCAGGGACCAAGGCATGTGCTAAAGTGCATTCTTCAAAGAATGAATGACTTTGATATGTATAATTCACAAGCTGCAATCGTTTTCATGTGTATGGTTCGATGTGTAGAGTTCCCACATCTCCCACCACCGAAGAGCCCAGCCGTCCACCGATGTCCTTCTGTTACTTCCAGCCACCTCAAGACCCCCGCACCCACCTCCCCTTTATTGGTATTCTCAGGTCTCTAACCCAGGACCAAGGGCCCGCTCGCTTCTCTCTAGTCCCTTATTTCATTTGTCTGCCAACCACGGAGGAGCAGGACCACCTGGTGTGTGTCTCTCCCCCTTCGACTTATTTCGCTTAACGTGATGCGCTCCAGCTCTGTCCAAGTTGTGGCAAACTGCACGACTTCACCTTTTCTTCAGGCTCTGTAGAACTTGTTCTCATGATCCACGTGGAGAAGCCGTGCGGGCGGCCCCTTAGCGTCAGTTTCATGGTTCCCAAGTGGGTGTGGGGGGGTTCCAGCCCAGACATCTGGCCTGGACCACAGCCCCGAGCTGTCTGCCTCAGTGGAGGCTTGAGTTTGCGAAAATTGCTCCATTGGTATTTAGATTTCTATACTAGCAATTAATATACTTCCTAAGTTTAAATCAGTCCCCCTCCCCCTTTTTTTTAGTGTGGAGGCACACTTGGGAGAGCTCAGGGCTTCCTTCTGGCCCTGTGCTCAGAGGCCACTCCTGACAGTGCTCAGGGAACCATATGATGCTGTGCCCGGGATTCAACCAAATCTTCGGGAAGAGCTTAAAATTAAGCCCTTACTTTAAAAATACTGTCTGGGCAATGACAGTTGGAAATGATCACTCTGGACACAAACTGAGTGCTGAGAGGAGGTTAAGTGAGATGCAGTAAGAGCACAGTGCCTAAAAGGAAAATGAGAGTGAGAGGGAGAAGGAGAGCGAGAGGGAGAGCAAGAGGGAGAGAGAGAGCGAGAGAGAGCGAGAGAGAGAGAGCGAGCGAGCGAGAGAGAGAGAGAGAGAGAGAGAGAGAGAGAGAGAGAGAGAGAGAGAGAGAGTCTCCCACAGAGGCAGGCTGCAGGGGCGGGTGTGGGGAGGTGGGCAGGAGGGAAACTGGACAGTGGTGTTGGGAAATGTGCACTGGTGAAGGGACAGATGTTAGAATATTGTGTGACTGAGACACGATGATGAATAACTTTGTCACTATGTCTCATGGTGATTCAATTAAAAAGATTGACTGGGGCCGGAGAACAGGGATGAAGGCACTTATTTGCCTTGCACAGATTTCAACTCTGACTTGATCCCCAGTGCCACATATGGTTCCCTGAGCAACACTAAGAATGACCCCTAAGCACGAGGACAGGAGTACCTCCTGAGCACTGCTGGGCGTGGTCACCCTTCACTTCCCTCTACCCAGGTGTTGCTGATTAGAGTATTACTCTGGGATATCTTTGTGCTTCTTTGGGCCAACAAAAGAGAAAGATTTTGGGACCCTCTGCTCATAAAGACTATGATCCCAGAGGTCTTCTAACCCATTTTGGCACCCAGAGAAGCTTCTTACAGAAATGCATTTAGACTGTGAGCTGTGCTACAACTCCGTGCCTCCCGGGGATGGATTTTTCCTCTCCACCCTATTTTTCTGTGTGGAAAATGGTGGTGGCAGCAACATCCACGTGGCGAGAGCCACCTTCTAAGACTCCCAACCCAGAGGTATGAATTTTGCAGTTTTGTGGCTCATAGGCGATCATGGGAAGGGGTGCGTTACCGTCATGCCCTCGGCCCAGATAAGATCCTGAGCTGCCAAACGTGAAACGGACCCTCTACTCCTAAAGACTATGTTCCCAGTGGTCTTCTAACCCATTTTGGCACCCAGAGAGGCTTCTTACAGAAATGCATCTAGACTGTGAACTGAGCTAAAATATCAGAAATCCAAAACTCAAGAGCTCATAGAGTCTTCATTCTCAGCAATGAAAAGAAATTATTAAATGATGCCTTTTCAGCAGGCCTGATTGTTGGGGGAATATTCCAAACAATAATAGTGAGTTCCCTCTTGAAATATTGAATGTATTCAAAGTATAGAGAGAATAAAGTGAAGATCATTAGCTACTTAGGTGGGGGCTGGGTGGAAGGGGGGTATTTTGGGGTTGTTGGTGGTGGAACATGTGCACTGGTGAAGGGACGGGGGTTCAATCATTATATGACTGAGACTTAAACCTGAAAGCTTTGTATTTTTTTCACGGTGATTCAACAAAATAAAAACTTAAAAAAAAAAGAGAGAAAGATTTTTACCTGGCATGACCTAAAATGTATTCCCCACAAGGTCCTCCCGCTAAAAAAGTTTCTGTCATAAACTAAGAATATCACCGGTGAAATCCAGTCATTCATGAACCACAACGCAAATGAAAGGCCTTAGAAAGTCTTGGAATGGAGACACCCGTTGAACTTTTTCTTTAGTTTAGAAGTTAGCACGTCCAAATGAGTCAAGTTTCCATGTTCTCACCAACTGCTGCCAACACTTGGTAGAATCAGGACTCGTTGATTTCGAACTGATCCTTTAAGATCCAGTCATTGGCTTTGGAATTTCTAGAAGGCAAGTGACATGTAGGACATGCAGGGGGTAGGGAAAAATTATGAAGAAGATGGTCGGTTTTCTTTCTGCTGGCGAGTCTCCCCCACACCTCCCGTGCCCCCTGCCCCTCTTGAAGCTCTCCACGGAGCTGCACAGCTCAATACAGCACCTTAGCTGGAGTGTTTGCAGAACCTCAGCAGCTCTGCGGGTGAGCCCGGGAGCTGGAAGCGACCCTGCGCTCTGCACCTCCGTGGGTGGGGTGGAGTGACCACAAATAGCCCGACTGACTTTCCACGATGTCTTCGAGGGATTTCAAAGTGCTCAGCAATGACCAGTTCTAATTCCAGACCCAGCGAGAGGCAGTTACTTACTGGAGAGAAACAGCCAGGGGCTCACCTCCGAATGGGAAAAGGAGATATTTTTAACATCAGAGGTGTGTCGAGCCAGAGAGGCAGGGAGACACTTCGCGGAGGGGTTGATTATTGCTTACGGGCATCGCTGCAGTGCTGGTCATCGCTCCATGCTGCAGTTCTACATCTGGCTTGGGAGTCCCAAACCCATTCACAGAATTTTGTGTTTCTGTTTTGCTCCATCTCTCTCTCTCTCTCTCTCTCTCTCTCTCTCTCTCTCTCTCTCTGCTTTGCAACCCCTTCCTCCACTTTGCCGAGACCTGTCAAAGCCCTCCCTTCCCCCACCCCTAGCCTTCTGGCCGGGCTACCCCACAGCATGTCTTGGCCCTTTCTAGGCAAATGAACAGGTCCACACACAAGGTTGAGAATGGCTTGCTTTCTTGGTGTCATTATTGTTATTATTGTTCTTGGTTCTCTCCTTGAACAGGGTCGTAGACCCGGGGCCACGGGGGATCATGGGGGCTCTGCCCTCATCTTGGCTTCTATTTCCATCAGCGCAGCCTGCTCCGGCCAGGAGGGAGCGGTCCTCTGGAAGCAAACTTGTGACCTGTGCAAAATGAATTCACTTCCCCTCGGTGCCAGAGGACCGTTTTGTGAATGACTTTCATTGCACAGAATGCCACCCCTGTGTCCAGGAAGATGGACCCGTATCGTGGGGTGAGTGGTTCTTCTCCCGAGCTGTGGCCTTACATGGAGGGCTCTGGCGAGCAGCGGGCTGGAGTTTGCTGGGTGGACTGGGGGGTGGTGTGGCCGGAGTCCCGAGGGACAGAGCAAATATGAGCATTCTGTGCCGGGCCTCCGAGCTGTGGGAAGTGTGTTCGGAGCGTTTTCTGGAGTCTCAGGCAGGATGTGTGGTCATAGTTTGCTGCAGCCACTTCGGTTAATGACAGTAACAACGGAAGCAGCAATTATGCTTGTTTAACCCCCTCAAATTCTAGAACAGTAGAAGAAATGTCACACACACGCCGCTTATTAGCAGTATGAGATAGAGATCTTATATCCCTATTCTGTGGACAAAAAGACGAAGACTTCAGGGAGGTTAGGTCCAAAATTTAGCATGTAATGGACGGAGGGTACGAGTTCATTAATTTCTTCAACAAATATTTATATGCCAGAAGCAGTCCTAAATACTGGGCAAATAGCAGTGCCCTCCCTCTTTATTTAGTACGTCCCCACGTGGTGCCAGAGGTCCCTCTCACTGATTTTCTTTCCCATTTTGGGGCCTCACCCGTTGTGCTTAGGGTTTTCTCTTGACCCAGAGCTCAGAGATCATTCCTGGTGGTGCTTAGAGGACCATATGCAGTGCTGGAGACCAAACCAGGGCTGGGCACTTTCAATGCAAATGCCATAACCCCTGTACCATCTCTCTGGCCCCACTTCCCCAGTGATTCTTGGCCAGCGGGGCGGGTGGTTCAGTGGAAGGGTCAGAGGATGCAGCACTGCCTGGATCCAGCAGTGTTGGGGATTCCTTGGGCCACCCAGGGAGTGCTGGGGGTCCCCAGGGTGGCACCTGGTGATGGCTGGGAGACCCCGTGGCACCAAGGATCAAACTGGGGTCCGCTGCATGCAAGGCCTGCTGTCCCCCCTCTATAATCTCTCTAGCCCTGTGGACAACCTTTCCTAAAGTGAATAGAGTGCAGCCGATGATGGAAAGTGTCGTATCGAGAAATAAAGCAGGATAAGGAGACAGAAGGTGTTTGTGTGGGCGATCACTCTATTTTATGTGGGAGAAGGTCAGGAGAGCCTGCGCTAACAAAGTGACATTTAAGTAGACCATGGAGGGGAATGCAGAATCACTGCAGACGTGTTCCACAGCCATCACAAGCAGGCTCCGGTGCAGGGGCGTGGAGGGGTGCCGCCGAAAGGGCGAAAAGGGGGTCAGAGATGAGGCCAACGGGCGGCCAGGTCACGGAGGGCAGCTCTTGCTCTGGAACCGTGGGGTCTTTGGTGCTTCCTCTAAGTGATATGAACACCTCGAGAGAGTTTGGATGCTATTGACAAAGTCACAAGTACAATTTGCCCCCGAGAGAGCCAAGCACACAGGAATCATTTACTACAGGAGGTTCCAAGCTGTGACAACCTGTGATGTGAAACACAAGACAATGCAACTTTTTTTTTTAAGTTGAATCACTGTGAGCTACAGTTCCAAAACTTTCATGTTTGAATTTTTGGCTATACAATGATCAAATACCCATCCCTCCACCAATGCACATTCTCCGTCACCAATGTCCCCAGTATACCCTCCCCATCCCAATCCTCCCCTGCCTCCATGGCAGACAGTTTTCCCCAAACTCTCTCTCTATTTTTGGGTATTATAGTTTGTAATACAGATACTGAGAGGCCATCACATTTGGTCCTTTATCTATTTTCATCACACATCTCCCATCCTGAACGATTCCTCCAACCATCGTTGTCTTAATGATCCTTCTCTATCCCAGCTGCCTTCTCTCCCAGCTCATGAGACAGGCTTCCAACTGTGGGGCAATACTCCTGGCCCTTGTGTCTACCGTCCTTGGGTGTCAGTCTCCTATTATGTTAAGAAAATACAACTTTCTCCCTGAGTGTAAGATTTAAGAAGTGTGGGATCACAGGATAAGGAGCACAAATGTTTCTTTTGATTGATGATATAATTTTGATGGACTTAGTTGAGCAGATGACTGGATCCATGATGCTATCAGCTCTGGATTCTAGGACAGTCTGTAGAAAAGACTGCATTTCTAACCCCTGTGGAGGAAGTCAATAGCCTCCGCGTGGGAGTTTATTCAGTGAATGGTTCATGGCAAAGCACATGGCTATTGGCTAAGTGAGGAGCAGTAAGATGATATTGCTTTTATCAAGACCTGAACGAGCTAAAGGAATTTCTAACTCTTGCTGTATCCTTAACATGTGGAGGTATGATCTTGAGGATTTACATCTCCAAAAGGTGGTGTGTTGAGCACTCACTGTAAGGGATAAGGAAGGAGCTAAAAGAACCATTATGAGCTATCGTGTTGGCCCAAGGAAAGGATTATGTTGTATGAGACC
The DNA here is from genome assembly GCF_027595985.1 of Sorex araneus. NCBI lineage: Eukaryota > Metazoa > Chordata > Mammalia > Eulipotyphla > Soricidae > Sorex > Sorex araneus. The sequence goes on from NC_073303.1 coordinate 267,752,119, forward strand.
CGGGTGGGAGTGGCAGAGGAAGGGAAGGTCTGATGGCAGAGGATACAGGGTTTGCTGACGGAGTAGAAATGGGATATGAGAAAAGGTGAGACACCGAGGATCACACTGAGAAATAGAAGGGATGTCGCAGCCAGAGCCTGAGGTAGGAGAGTCTGTAGGAGAAAGCCACGAATAGCACACAGGGTGCATCAAGAACCTGGTTCTGGACAAGCTAAGTTGAGGAGCCCTGTTGGACACCCACCTGGTGAGACTAAGTACATTGTGTGCAAGTATGGGGCCAGGGATGAGGGCTGGCTCGGGCATAGTCAGTCTGGGGACCTTATTGTATTTTCAGCCATGAACCAGAAGACATCACAATGAAATGGGTGTGAATATGGAAGGAGGTCAGAAACCTGAGCACCAGTGTGTGAATATACCCTGGACAGGAGCATGAGCATAGGAGAGGGAGAAGAGCAGCTGGAAGGAAAGCGGGTGGTATCCAGGCAACCAAGAGCCCAGATATCAGGAAGATGATGTGACATTCTGTATGCAAAGCATTTTTTTCTATGATGCTCTGTATAAAAACCTGCTATAGCTTTCGGAAGAGAATGAATTAGGATCAGGATGTGGAATTGACCATTGGGCTATTCATTTGACCATATGGTATTCATGTCATCATTGGGTATTCATAGGACCATTGGGAAATCATACGATCACTGGGCTATTCATTTCACCATTGGGTATTCATATGACCACTGGGTCATTCATTTGACCAGTGGGTATTCTTATGGCCAGTGGGCTATTCTATTCATTTGACCGTTGGGTATTCATATGACCACTGGGCTCTTCATTTGACCATTGGGTATTCACCACCAAATGAATGCATTCAGCAGAAAGGTTCTCTGAGTCAAGCAGAACCTGATTGAACTACGCTTATGAGAGATGGGATCAAGAGGAATCAGAAAGAGGAGGCAAAAGACACCTCCCGTGAGAAGCTGTAGAGGGGAATGGAGTACTGGGATGGTACTGGAGGGAACATATCCAAAGGATTTATTTTTTTCTTTAAAGACAGCTGTTAGGAAGGCAAGCTTTGATGCTGATATGAGTGATATAAGAAAGAGGGATGCTCAAAAATGGAGTAAGTTCCAGAACAATATCCTTGGGTAGGCAAGAAGGAAGGGGAAACTCAGTACTCATGGGGAAAAGGGTCTCGGAAGCTTGAGTGGCGAATCCTCTCGAAGGAGAGGGAAGGTGGAGAATGTGGGGCTCGAGGGGAATTAGGAGGTGTGGTGTGGGGGAGTGCGGAAGCGCTTCTCTGATGGATTCTAGTTTCTCAGGGTCATTAACCAAGAGGGAGGGTGCGAGGAGGTGCTGAGGCTCAGAAGGAGGAAGGGGGAAACCAAGGAGAGAGGGAGGAGGGGCGGGCAGACTCAGGGAGGACATCAGAGGTAGTGTTAGCGTGAGGAACTGAGAGAATGGTCTTGAATTTCAAGTGTGAACCCGTCAGCGTGGTGGTGTGCTTTCTCTCTCTCTCTCTCTCTCTCTCTCTCTCTCTCTCTCTCTTCATCTGCCCAGAGGGTATGGAGTAGCCCAAAGAAAGTGCCAGATTTAACCAGGGCTGTGGTTTTTCCAGACGAGTAAGAGGCAAGGAGAAAAAGACAGATACTTGATTGCGATAGTGAATCAGAGACGCTAAGCTGTTTATGGGCAGTGAAAATAGAGCAATGGAAAAGGAGGGGAATCAATAGGCCCCATCAGGGTTGTCAGGGAGAATAGACAGAGACTGGCAGGTGGACAGTAAGACGTTGAGGCTGGTGGTCTAGAGTCCCTGACACTGACAAGGGTCTTAGAGTGCCATCGTGAGGGTGGGCACTCATGCAATAGGTCAGCAGCGGGGGAGAAGGAAAGAGGCATTAGAAGGCGAAGGGTCTAGGGACCGAGAGGCCAGAATAGAGCCAAGCTGACCCCCGTGGGCTTCACATCAGCAAGCGTTCGGAGAGGTGGGTCCTGCTTCGTGAGCTGGTAGCCTGCAGCAGGACAGGAGGCAGTGGGGCGCAGCAAGTGGGGGGAGGTCTGTGGACATGTCCTTCGAGGTGTTTCTGGGAGGCTGTGGGGAAGAGACAAGAATGTTCAGGAGTTTGTGATGAAGGAACTTGTGGGGACTCCATGAACTCAGAGAACACAGTGGGGGGAATGCCCAGATTCGAGCCGGGAGAACCGGATGTCGGGGTGTCTGTGTGAGAGGCTGAGGTCTCAAGGATGACGCCTTGTCACACTGTTAGAGGCTGGGGTGATGAATCCCAGGGCCTGCGTGGCTGATGACTTTGCTGAGGTTGGTCACACTGGTGGTGGGAGGGGCAGGGAAGCCACGTGGGGTTTCCCCTGGGAATACGAGGATTTGTTTTTGTTTTTTTTTTTTGAATCACCGTGAGCAACACTTACAAAACAATCATGTTTGAGTTTCAGTCATACAATGATCGAACACCCATCCCTCCACTAGAGTACATTTTTCACCACCAATGTCCCCAGTGCCCCTCCCACCACCCCCTCGTCCCACCCCTCCCCATCCCTCTATGGCAGACAGTTTCCCTCCTACTCTTTCTCTACTTGTGGGCATCATGGTTTGCAACACAGACACTGAGAGGCCATCATGCTTGGTCCTTTATCTACTTTCAGCACACATCTCCCATCTTGAGGGATCCCTTCAACAATCATTGACTTAGTGATCCCTTCTCTATCCCAGCTGCCTTCTCCCCCAGCTCATGAGGCAGGCTGCCAGCCGTGGAGCAATCTTCCTGGCCCTGTCCTACTGTCCTTGGGTGTCAGTCTCATATTATGATATTTTATATTCCTCAAATGAGTGCATTCTATGTCTGTCCCTCTCTTTCTGACTCACTTCACTTAGCATGATACTCTCATGACCATCCATGTATAAGCAAATTTCATGACTTCATCTTTCCTAAGAGCTGCATAGTATTCCACTGTGTAGATTACCTATGTTTGGTTAGTCGTCATATGTTCTTGGGCTCTTGGGTTGTTTCCAGATTCTGGCTATAGTACAAGGACTCCTGGGGGTTCTTCTTGTCTCCACGCATGAAGGGGGAGGTGGAGATGGGTGGAAGAGGATAATTGCTATTGAGAGTTCCATGAAGGGAATGTAAATGGGTACTCTCACTCTCTGCCCTTCAACTCGGGGAGGTAAGAGTAACTGCCCCTGTCCCCTCCTCCTGCCCTAACCCCCCACAGGGAAGTGAGTTGCCAGCAACACATCCCTGAGAACCCACCACCCTTTAGACCAGAGTTGTTCAAACTTACTTATCCAACCATCCCCTTTCCAGAAAAAAAAAATCACTCAGTGCCCAATCCCAGAAGTATTCTTTCTTTCTTCTAAAAAAATTAACATTTATTTTTCCTATTCAGAAATACTGGCTCGCCCAAAGACATGTGCAGATGAATATTTTGTCAGAATTCCTAAAGCATCTTAGATTTTCAGATGTCATTACATTAGTTCCTCTCACCAATCATGTGAAGTTGGCATCGATAGAAAAATGAACAATTTTGGAAAAGAGCAATGAAGACACACTTCAAATAATTGCTCTCCATGTAAAAACTAAGACATATATCCAGTTGTACTTAACGACGCTCCCATAAGTCATATTATCTCTATGTTTTTATTTTTCCACGCCATTTGGTAAAAGAAGGCAGACTCAAAAAAATCCTTTCTTGGGGCTGGAGCGATAGCACAGCGGGTAGGGCTCTTGCCTTGCACGCGGCCGACCCGGGTTCAAATCCCAGCATCCCATATGGTCCCCTGAGCACCACCAGGAGTAATTCCTGAGTGCATGAGCCAGGAGTCACCCCTGTGCATAGCCACGTGTGACACAAAAAGAAAAAAAATCCTTCCTTTAAGTAAACAGAAAATGCTCCCCAATAATTCCAAGGCTCCCCTGAAAGCTAGATCCAGCACATGCCACTCTGAGCAGGACAGGCAGCTGGTTTGGGATCCTCCTGCGGTGCAGGCTGGGCTCCCGTGAGTGTGGAGTGCTCCAAAACCCCCATGAGATAACGCCTCCCAGAGTGACCCTGTCCTCGTCAGCGGGTCCCTCCTGAAACCAGATCCTCCTGCCATTCTCCTCCTGTCAAGCCCTTCCACCCGGCCCTCCCCAGCTCCGGGTCTCTGACCGATTCCCATGACCTTTCCTGAATGTTCTCTCTACCTCCCAGCCCTCCCCAGGAACGCCCTTCCTCTGCCGCTCTCTCAAGCAGAGACTTCTGGTTTCAGGCCCCGCGGGACCCCAGCTGCAAACGTCTCTTCCTTACTCCCTCTGCTGCTTCCGATTCCTGTGGTCCACACTTCAAACGCCTCAGCCCTTTTGAAGTGCATCATCAGAGGTGGCCACCTGCCACCTCACCTGTGGCTGCCGTCCACTGACCTTGATCCCTGGTGCCCGCGGCACCTGCTGGACTGTTTCCTCTCTCCTGCCAAGAGGATGGATGACGTCACTGAGAGCGTGCTGGAGGCCCTACCTTCTTTTAGAGTTCTTTTTTAAAAATAAATATATTTATTTCTTATTTTATTGAAATAAAATATCACTGTAAGATAGAAGCATTTCAAAATTGTTCATGATAAGGTTTCAAGCCTGGCAAGCTCCCCGTGGCGTATTTCATATGCCAAAAACAGTACAACAAGTCTCACAATGGAGACGTTACTGGTGCCTGCTCGAGCAAATCGATGAACAATGGGATCACAGTGCGACAGTGCTACAGTGAAGGTTTCAGTCATACAATGTTCCAGCACCCATCCCTCCATCAGTGTAATTTTTCAGCACCAATGTCCCAATTTCCCTCCCACCCTCCACACTACCCCCTTTCCAGCCTGCCTCTATGGCAGGCACCTTCCTTGTCTCTCCTAGAGTTCTTTTAAACACTCTGAACGTGTTTTTGTTTGGGGGCCGACGCCTGGCTCTGTGCTCAGGGGTCACTCCTAGCAGGTTTGGGGACCTAAACCCAGTGGCTTGCCCAGGACTGAACCTGGGTCCGCACACATGCAGGAAGGCCCCCTGTCTGCGGTCCTCTCTCTCCACTCCTCAAAGTACTCTTCCATGCAGTTGTTATCCCCGTGCAAGGCAGGTTCCGCTAGTATTTTCATGTCATCGACGGGTAGACGGAGGTGCAGATACAAATGTGCTTTGCCCAGGATTGCACAGATAATCAGGGTTGGAAATAGCCTGGCTCTGGAGGTTGTGTGTTGAGTGCTAGATTGAGTTGTTCCCCAGTGGGGTGTTCTTGGCAACCTGAACACTGAGCAGACCCCTTAGTCCCCTGGCCTCTCTCTCTCCCCACCCTCTCCTGTGCTCACAGCTACAAACCTTCCTTCCGTTATGGTAGTAATCTGTCAAAGTAGTGAGTTAAGTTTTCTTCTCTCTGGCCTCACCTTCTGTATTTCCAAGATTTATAATTTTTCTGCTTCGTTAGTTCCTCAGACTCACAGGAAGCTCAACCCCAACACCACTGGCCATGTGTGATTTAATTTAAATATTAATAACCCCCCCTTTAAGTCTTCATTTTCTTCCAGTGGATGATGGTCACAAGCTGGAGTACTTCAATTGCCTGTGCTCCACAATAAATCACCCAAACTTTCATGTGGCTTCTCATTTCTCTTGCTTATAAATCTGATTCTGTGGGAGATGCTTGGGAAGTGTTTGGCTTCATGGTTCTCCTGCTCCCGTAGGCGTCAGCAGGATTCTGCCAAGAGGCAGGTGGTGATGGAGTTCGGAGCATCAAATACGACTTTACTCCTGTAGCTGCATCTTGGGTGCTGATGTTGGGGTCCTCTCCCTCCCTCTGTCTGCTACCCTCCTGTCCAGTTTGCACAAGGTTACCTCTAGATGTCTATTCTAGGATTCTTCACATGGCTTCAAGATCTCAAGCATGAGGATTTTTTTTTTTTCTTTTTGGGTCACACCCGGCGATGCACAGGGGTTACTCCTGGCTCTGCACTCAGGAATCACCCCTAGCGGTGCTCAGGGGACCATATGGGATGCTGGGATTCGAACCTGGGTCGGCCACATGCAAGGCAAACACCCTACCTGCTGTGCTATCGCTCCAGCTCCCATCAAGCATGAGGATTTTAATCGCAAAGCTAGAAGCTGCGGGTTTCTTAAGGCGCTGTCTCACAAGTGACCCAGCACCACTTCTGTTGCATTCTACTACTTAACAAAAGAGATTTGGTGAGTCCATGTCCGAAGGCAGGGGAAATAGGCCTCGATTGTGGCGAATGAGTGGAAGGCCCGTGCTATCAGTGTTGAATAGGGGTATTGTTGCTTTTGCCTTTGGAAACACAGACCAATTGTCACGCAACACACAATTTCTCCTTTGCAAGCCCTGTGCTCTCCTCCTTCCTCTCTGCTTGGTAACGTTCCCAACCCTGTCAGACCCAGCCAGCAATGGACTTCATGCCTGCCCCTGAGTAGCTGAATGTTCCTGGTGAAAAATCACACAACTTCTAATGAGTCTCATAGACCCATGAGTGTGACTATCTATTGCTTTCTGAGACAATTCTAACAGGTTTCCGGACATTCACTTTCCCTCTCATCAACAGGACCTTTGTCTTTTGGTTCTTGGGCCATGCCCAGATGTACTCGGGGCTTATACCTGGCTCTGCGGTCAGGTGCCACTGCTGGCAAGGCTCGATGGACCATACAGGATGTTGGGGATTGAACCTGGGTCGGTTGCATGCAAGACAAGCGCCTTATCCACTGTACTATCTCTCTGACATTTCTCTTTTCTTAAATACCCAACAGAACTGCTCCAACCCACAGCAGGGTGAAGTTCACTTCACAACTAATGAATGCAGTCAGCTGAGAGGTACATCATTTCCCCATTGTACTTTCTATTAATTTACACAAGACTGAACTCATACCCCTGGCATCCACTTTGTTGAAATGGAAAAAAATGTTCCTGAGCCCATCCAAGGGAAATATTTCCACTGGTACTTGCATCCTCCACCCTCTCTCTTGTCTGATCACACCTTCATGTTTCTGTCCTCTCTCCAGCACCATCCATTTGCCTTGTTCTCCGGGATATCTCGTTTCAATTTGTACTCTCTTCCTTGTACTCTGTTCACGTCTAATCCCATGGCTTTAAATGCAATCCATTCTCAATGACTCCTAAGTTTTATCTCTAGAGAAGGCTTTTCTCCTGAGCCTCAGATCTCTGTATTCCACTGCCTGTCTCACATCTCCACTTGAATATCTAATAACCATTTCAAAAATTAACATGGCAAAAACAGAATAATGGATTTTAGCTCCTATTCCTACCTTAAGTTGTTCTCCTGTTCCCACTTGATCTAAGGCATCACCTATTCTTCAGATTTTCATGACAAAAACTCTAATAATCTTAGAAGAGCTCTTGATTTCTATCCACTCTATGTTCATCTCTATCCATCCATCTACCCACTCACGCACCCATCTATACTCCTACTCACTCTTCTACCCATCACCCAATTCCTATCCATTACTTTATTTTCAACCCTTCCATCACACCCCCGAGCACTCTGAATCTGTCTACTCCCTGCTATCACCTTTATCCACACCCCTACTAATGGCCCATCTCGCCTTCCCTTGCACTGGTTAAAGCACTTATTTTATTAGCAATTTGTCAAAGACATTGCAGCATGTTAAAACCACAGCTTTTGCACCAGACTCCACTGCTCAGGTGACAAAGTGATTAAAGTGAGAGTCAACTTATTAAAGTAAATATAAGACATTCAGAGTGGAACACGATCAAAATTTATTCTTGGCTTAGGAGGTCCAGTAAGATCTAACTCATGACAGACCTTTTGAACTATATCTCTATTGTCACCCCCTTTTCTGCTTAGTTCTAAATGACCAGCCTTCATTCTAGCCCAAGAGTACCCCACGTGTTTGCCATTTCAGACCTTTGAACATGATACTCCTTCCAAACATTTCGCCTGACTACTTTCTTATCCTTTACATCTCACTCAAAAAATCACTTCCTCTTGGAAGCCTCCTGTGATTGCCCTAGAATAATAAGATTTCAAGGCTTTTTGTAAATATCCCATATCACATTACTCTATATCTTTCTAATAATCACTAAGATTCACTTATTAATTTAATAGTTTCCATATTTGCTGTTAATATTAACCAGCAGAGAGTTAGCTTTTTTTTTTTTAAGGACAAGGATTTTATCTTGCTGATTCCCAGAACCCAGACAAAGCCTGGTACATATCATGTACTTTATAAATAATGAGCAGTTGGCTTACTGAATAATACAGGTGATTCAAATGTATGAAAAAGGTGTCCAACTAGCATCAAGATATAGATCAAAAGTGAAATCATTGTTTATTCTGAGTCTAAGACTTCTACCTTCTGGTTCTACCTCAACATGAAAGCTGGCTTAGAGAGTTATAGAATCTAGCACAGTAACCACTCCTCTTTGCTTCTTCTTTCACTTTTAAATGGCATATTATTCTTTAAGATGTCTTCTTTTTGGGCCAGAGTGATAGCACAGTGGGTAGGGCATTGCCCTTGCACGTGATCAAGCTGGGTTCAATCCCCAGCATCCCACATGGTCCCCTGAACACTTCCAGGAATAATTTCTGAGTGAAGAACCAGGAATAACCCCTGAGGATCACTGGGTGTAACCCAAAAAGCCAAAATTAAAAAGATGTCTTCTTTCAGTTACTGCTATAATCACAACTAGCATACATTTGCCCTGTTTCTTGGGTACCCATTATGTGAAAAAAGAAAACATCCACCCCACACACTTCCTTTCCCTTCTCTCTGGCCCCTCCTCTCTCCGTTTTGGTCATTACTTTTAAATGATCAAGGTTTATTGCATTTACATTCTGATCTGCAACTATAATTAAGTCTTCTGTGCTTCAAAGATAGGTTAGTTTCTTAAAATCAAATACCATTAAATTGCAATTGGAAATTATGATTATGTAAATATTATTCAGTAGAGAACCCAGTAGTTTGATTAGACTTCTAGAGAAGGAAAAATATCCTAAACTCTGAAACCCATGGCACTCATAGAAAAAATCTAATCTTCAAGGTCAAATGAATTCAGTTTTCCACTTCATATTCCTTTCTTGCTGCATAAAATCATCCTGCATTTGAATTGGCTTTGATTTGACATAGGACATTTCTCCACAGTTTTGTTTTGTCTTTCCCAAGTCTCTAATTGCCTCTCTCTTTTTCTTGTTGGTAGGAAAGTTATAAAAACCAAACCATTTTAGAGAAGGTTCTGAAGGCCAGAAGCTAAATATTTTGCATGATTTCATCTAATATTCACTAGAACCCTATGAAGAATATTTTTATACCCCCTTTTCAAGCAAGAAAACTGAAAAGCAAAACACAAAACATGCTCCCAAGCCAAAGAAAATTTAGGCCACTTCCCAAGACTGCAGATGTAGTTTGTAATTTGAACCTAGTAATCTCATTGTGATCTCGCTGCCCAATTAGAAAGCATACTCAGCTTTTTGATTATACTGTTGTTGTAGTGAGTCTGTATTTTAAAAATAAGGTAAGTTTTTGGGGAAGGGAAATCCTGATTACTTGTTTATCCATCATCTCAAAAGTACTTTATTTTGCTTCTGCCTTGGTCACATGCCTTCCTCTTTCTGTGATCTCATTTAGGTTTTTGCTGGTAAACAAGGACAAGTATATTTTTTCAGAAAGTGAGATTCTCGAGTCCCGTGTGTTCAAGAAGGCCTCGCTTTGCATTGTCCTCCACACTGAATCGATTGTTTGGCTAGCTATAGAATTTAGGTTAAAAATATTCTTCTAACAGAACTTTGCTAGCACTTAGAATGGTGGAAGTAAAATCTAATGCTGGCTTCTTACAGAGATATTTCCCCCTCTGGAAGTTTTATGGTCTTCTCTCTTTCCCTCATGTTTCAAAATGCCATAAAAATATGTTTAGCTTGTGGGTCTTTCTGTTCAGAATGGGTGTTTTCCACAAAATGTGCTTTTTTTCTGCTCTGACTTTTATTATTTATTTGACAATTTCCTTCCTTCCAATGCTTTCATTTTATCATCTTCTGGAACTCCAGAAGTAGGATTGCTGTTGGAATTCTTAAGCTGAAGTTGGATTCACCAAGTTGATTAAGTTTGTTACTTTAAACATTCTCTTTTAAAAATTTCTTCCCTTTTTCTTCTTTTTAAATTTACAACACGTCTTTGACTGTCTTATAGTCTTCTGGTGATGTTCCTTGTGACAATTACCTATTCGGTTCCCAAAGGTTATAGTGGACCATATTCACATACCCTGTTTGGTTTAGATGAGCATAATCTCTTTCAGAATCTGCATATGTGTATTGGGTTATCCATTTCTATTATTTACTTCAGAGCTTATTTCCTGCTGTTGATTTCCCTCAAATGTTTATTCAGCCTTGGCTTCTGTTCCTATTTGCAATAAATAATTTTTGATTTTTTAACATGGGTCACCAGGGTAAGTCTCTTCTCAAGCTTGGTAGGTCTGTCTCTCTCTAGGACCTCACCATCCTTCCTTACAAAAAAATGTCTCTGAGCTGTTCATACCCTGGGGAAATTCATACCACTTGCTACCTGAGATACCTGAATCTATGTATTTTTTCCTCACACAAAAGCAGAAAAATGTTAGTATGGTCATGCTTTAAGGCACCGTGAAGAGTCTTGAGGAACTTGAGGGGCAAATGGGAAGAAGTGAGGGTCCTGTCTTATGTGGTGCTTCTCCCAGAGGTTGGCATCAATGTGGTTGATCTTGGATGAGGGAGCATGACAGAGGTTTTTTGTTATTTTTTAAAAGTTAAGAATAATTAAAAATGTCTTTATTTTTTATTGAGTCACTGTGAGATAGAGCATGACAGCAAAGCTGCTGCTGATTGGGGCTCAGTCAAACAATGCTCCAGCACCCATCTCTTCACCAGCACAATTTCCCAGAACCAAAGTCCCCAGTTTCCTTCCCACCTCCCCAAACCTCCCCCCTCACCGACCCGCCTCTCTGGCAGGCACCTCTATTCTCTCTTTCTCTCTCTCTCTTTCTCTTTCTTCCTCTCATCTTAGGCATGATGGCTTGCAATACAGATGCTGAAAGGTTGTCATGTATATCCCTTTACCTACTTTCAACACTCAGTTCTTGTCCAGAGTGATCTTTTCCAACTATTGTTAAGACTAATCTTTAAAGGTTCACAGCAACACAGAGGGGTCCATCAGAGATTCCCCAGTGGTCCCTTCCCTCCGTTCAGACATGCCTTCTCCGTAATGGACATCCCCTGTCAGAGAATTTGCTATAATGGATGAATCTGCATTGACACAGAATCATCTAAACTTTGTAGTTTCTCTTGGTGATGTATGTTCTATGGGCTTGAACAAATGTATAATGAGATGGATCCACTATTACTGTACCTCACAAAGTCATTGTAGTGCTCTATCTGCCCATTTCTCTTTCTCCAGCCTCTGGATACCACTAATCTTTTATGTATTGCCATAATTTTAGCTGTTGCAGATTGATACATTGTTAAAATCAACACATTGTTAAAATAGACACATTGTCTGTCTGTCTGTCTATCTATCTATCTATCTATCTATCTATCTATCTCTCTACTGTATGTAGTTTTTTCAGATTTTCTTCTTTGACTCAATAACATATCTATCTTTTTATGACTTGGTAGCTCATTCCTTTAGAATGCTGAATTATATTCCACTATCTGCATAGAACTAGTTATCCTATGGAAGGATATCTTGATTGCTTTCCACCAAGAGCATTTTTAGTGATGCTAATTTTTTTCCCTCTCTGCACTCAGAACCCAGAAGCATAACCTTCCAGGCTGTCCTGCAGCCCGTGGGGAGTCTCCTAAAGTCTCCTGAGCAAGGCCCTCAGGAGCATAGCCCACCTCCAGTGCTCAGACTAGAGAACAACTCCATGAACTGGCGTGTTTGGAGAAGAGGTTGATCTTGGACCAGCCCTTGCTTCAGTTGGGTTTCTGCGTTAATTTTATTCACTATTAAACTTCTCTGGTAAAATAAGATTTTTTTAAAATTAGAAAAAAATTGGAAGTTAAAATATTAAAATATCCCTTATCAATCTACCACTCAGGCAAAACGTGGAATAGTTTGGTATATATTTTCCCATTGTTTTAAGAAGTAGCAGCATGCCATGTATATATGTACAAAATAGCACAGCGGGTAGGGAGTTTGCTTTGCACGCAGCCGACCCGGGTTTGATTTCTTTGTCCCTCTCAGAGAGCCTGGCAAGCTACCGAGAGTATCCAGAACACATGGCAGAGCCTGGCAAGCTCCCCGTGGTGTATTTGATATGCCAAAAACAGTAACAAGTCTCACAACGGAGATGTTACTGGTGCCCGCTCGAGCAAATTGATGAACAACGGGACGACAGTGCGACAGCTTTTCTTTGACTTTTTTTTGCTTTTTGGCTCACACCCAGCGATGCTCCCGGTTTTACATTCAGGAATTACTCCTGGCGGTGCTCGGGGGACTGTATGGGATTCTGGGAATTGAACCCGGGTTAGCCGTGCGCAAGGCAAATGCCCTACCCGATGTGCTATCACTCCAGCCTCTTTCTTTGACTTTTAAAACATTGTCAGATCCTGTTTATAAGTAGTCTTCAAAATCATAATCCTGGGTAGCTGCATGACACTTGAGTGACTGTACTACAGTCTGATTTTTGGGATAATTCTACACTTTTTCTATTTTGATTACTACTTTTGATGAAGAATATGCTCTATACTTCTTTTCCTTACATATCTCTTAGTTCTTTGGTTTATTTCTTGGAATGGTAGATAAACAGTTAATGTATTTCAACACATATTAAAGATTTAAAGGCATAATGTCAAATTGTGTCTCTGCTGAGGTTGTTTTCTAGATATACTTTTTGTTAGTATTTAGAAATTGCCTCCTAGTTGAATTAGCATCTTGGTGTTATCTTTTTAAAAGACACTGAGTAAAACAGATTTCCTATCATCTTGATAGAAAGAAGTGTTTTTCAATGTTTTTTCATGCTTTTGAAACATTCTAAGGGAGATCAAACATCTGTCTATAACTTTATCCCATTTATGCTTCTTCTTTTGTAATTTTGTTTCTTTAGATCTTTTGACTATTTTCCTGTTAGTCAGCCTCATTTATTAATTTACTTCTAAGGCCTCCAAGAATTAATAATTCTTCTTTTTTGATATACCCATTAGCATATACTTATTTATTTCAGGTATATATATAAGAGATTGGTTATATTTTTTGCATATTAAAATCATACAATTAGAAAATCAGATAATTTTTAAAGCCTGATTTTAATTTTAGCTTGATTTTAATTATTTTAACTTTCATAGTTTTATTTTCACTTCTTGTTTAGTCTTGCATTTTTCCCAACACCCCCCCATCCCCCACAGCAGTGCTAAGAGACTAGGGACTCCCACCTGGGATTCTGGGATTCTTGACCCCCGAGGTCTTGTTCCAATGCTGGGTCTGAGGAGGTGCTGCTGTCCCAGCTCTGCGGTGTTGGGGAATCAAAGCCCGCACACTGCCTGGCATGTGTCCTAACCCTGATATTATGCTGTAAAATAAAGCCTGAGTTTGAGTTTTGCGTTGGCCTCCCCGTCAGTGCCCAGGACCGGGGGTGGGACGGGACAGAGGAGACCCTTGGCCCCCTGAGCCTGTGGTGCAATTCGAGGTCCTGGAGGATGTGGTGTTGCTCAGGCTGCTTAGGATAAATTTTTTTTTAACATAAGAAGTTTAAATTTTTATTTTTTTGACAAGAATCCTCTCTTTAAAGTTTGTTTCCTTGGCAGTTTTGAAATGTAAATCCTAAAGCCATCTGAAATAGAGTTTACTTTAGAGCAAATATGATCTAGAAATTCAATTTGATTATTTGGCTAAGCCAATGGCCAGTTGTGCTAACACCACCCAGACTGCGATTTTATTTACTCACCCAGCTGAAATGTTGCTTTTGGAGCGTCCTGAGTTTTCCCGGGCCTCCGGATCTGTTCCCCAAGTGCTGCTAATTCCTTCCCAGCTCCGTATCTGTTACTGATGTGCTGCCACATTATTCCAATTATTCGGTTTTTTTTTTCCTGGTATTTTCCTATCTGTGGCTGTGAAACTGTCAATGACTTGAATTTTTTGAAATATTTTCTTTCTTTTTTCCCCTGCTGCATCCAGCGGCAGTGTTTATGGTTTATTCCTGGCTTTGCTTGCAGGGAAGGGCCTGGCAGAGCCCAGACAACCAAATATGATGCCAGGGATAGAACCCCTGGGACTCATGTTCAAGATAAGCCTTAGCTGAGCACTGTCTCTCCAGCACCGCCTTTCCCTCCAAAATTAAAAATAATTCTTACCTACTTATACTATGAATTTCAGAATAACTTAATCAGCCTTTTTTTTTTCTTTTTGGGTCACAAAAAGATGCTCAGGGATTACTCCTGACTTTGCATTCAGGAATCATTCCTGGCGGTGCTCGGGAGACCATATGGGATGCCGGGAATCAAACCCGGGTCTGCGGCATGCAAGGCAAACGCCCTACACTCTGTGCTGTCACTCCAGCCCCTATCAGCCTCTTTCTTATCCCCAATTCACCAAGTCATGAACTAGTCAGCCTGTAAACTCACTTGAAGGTAACTAACATCTTTATTAAACCCAGGCTTCCCCTTCACTGGAAATTTACTGTCTCGTCTATTCAAAAAAATTTTTTGTTCTAATTTGTAAATTTACGGCTACATAATCTCTTTAATGTGTTCACCAAACCGGGCAGAAAAGTGGTTTGACCAAGAATTCCTGGACTGGAAGTCCTGAAGCCAGATGTGTGTCCCAGCTGGGTGCCAGTTGGCTGCATGACGTGTGTCCATCTCCGCACGGCGAGGGGCCGACGAAGCACTCCCTGAGGTCCCTTCTAGCCGAGCACCTGATTCTCAAAGCAAAGTTTGACGGACAAAGATGTGGCTTGCAGCTCTGTGCCCCCCGCTTGGGCATTTGCGGAGTTGGGGACCTTTCTGCCACTGTTCCTGGAAATTCAGTCTCTGGGGAGCGTGAGAGCCGTGTAGACCAGCGACTCTGCTCATTTCCGACACTTCCAGCCTCCAGTGCTTTTCAGTGCTGTGACAGACACACACTTCGAGCCACTCATGACCCCACTGTCGAGGCTTTAGAGCCTGAGAGAGGGACGCCCCCGTGGGAGGAGGTGAGAGGTTTGGTGCTCAACATTCTGCAAAACTCCAGGACCGGGAAACAAAAGCAACAGCAGCTTTGAAGGTCCCTGCCAACGTCGCCTCAAGAGCGAAAGGATTAGGAGGAAAATAAGGTTTCTAAGAGCAAGACCAAGCATTCACACACCTCACCCCCGCCTCCACACCAAACACCCCCCCTTACACACACACACACACACACACACACACACACACACACACACGACCCTCTTCATCTCACCATTAAACAGGAAACAAGAAGGGAGGAGGCTTTGCTAGTTCCCTTCAGGAGGATGGAGATTCTTTAGCAACAAAGTGGTTCAGGCTTTCTATTGGCTACAGCAGAACAACTTGCATCCGGGTCTCAGGTGTACCTGAGGCTTCCCCAGGAAAGTAGGGCTCCGTTTCCACATCCTAAGTGGTTTAAATCTGCACGACTTTCCCTACTGCCTTTGAAACAATTCAGCTTTCGAGAACAATGGAAGCACAGCTCAGCTGAGGGTGGCCAATAATAGCTCTCAGTTGGAGGAATATTTTTGAAATTTCTCTCTCTCTCTCTCTTTCTCTCTCTCTCTCTCTCTCTCTCTCTCACACACACACACACACACACACACACACACACACACACCAACTTGGGAATGCCAAAAAGCAAGCACTGAAAAAGAAGAACCTAATATATGGGCAGATAAAAAACACAGCACACACCGAAGGAATGCATTGTGGACATAAGCCATAAAAATGTTTTCAATTTCTTTTGGCGTGAAGAGACAGTGAGAGAAACTAGTCAATTTCTGGAGCATCACTCCGGGCAATTTGCATACAAAATGTTTATTGCAGGATGGAAAACCTGATTCAGAATAGCCGGAGTCCGTTTTTGGGATTGTTGCCCCCGTCTCTGTCCAGGCCACCAGCATCTGGAATTTGGGGCACGAGCTCCATGGGGGACAGTTGCCCACGAGGCAGAGGGTCAGGACGCTGTCTCTCCTGCCACAGCGACATAGTTTAGGTTTAATTTGCACACTAGCTGAGGGAGCTTAGCTAGAGATTTCTATCTGCTTATGGATTCTCCCAACCTGCAGAGAGTTCCGGCCTTCTCTCCCAGCTCCAGAAAGCTTTCTTTTGTAAAGCTAGATGGGCACAGATTCACCCAGTTTGTACGCAGGGGAGGTCCCTGCCCACATTATTGTGTGCATAGCAATCCCTGTACAGCCAACTCCGGGAAAAGCATTTAATGCCATAGCCCGGGAGGGGCATTTCACCAGGACAAAGGAGCGAGGAAAATGCTAGGAAAAGTGACAGGGACTGAAGGACGGTAGCGTGCCAAAATTATAAAACCAAGATGGATTTTCTCAGACCTTATTGCAGACAGAACAGGACAGATGCTCGCTCTGGAGTTTTGAGACAGGGATAGGGGGTGAGAGGGGGGCTTCAGGTCTCAGCCCCGATGACGCTCAGGTGACGGTGGGTGTGTCCGGCCCCTCTGCTAATCAGCCGCCATGCCCACAAGCAAAGGCCCTTCCTGACCTGGCTTGAAACGAGCTTCCCCTTGCAGGAGCGCTGCATCCTGGGGGGTCTCCCGCATAGCCCCGCTGGCGGCCGCATGCCCCTACCCAGTGCTGTGGGTCCTCTCACTGTTCCCTCTCCACACACACACACACACACACACACACACACACACACACACACACACACACACACACACACACACACACACACACACACACACCCCAGTCAGGTCTCCCTGCAGCTCCTGGACCCAGGACCAGCCTGGAAAAGGTGCCCAGGAAACCCTCCGTGACAAACAAGTAAACTTCGTGGCATTTCTGAGAAAGACGGCCCAGCCTTCGCCGGGCAGAACCCGCCGACAGCTTGCTTTCCATCTGCCTCCTTTTTCTCTTTCTTACTTCCCCTCTCCGTCCTTCTCTTCCCCCCCCCCCGACACCCCCCTCCCGTTTGCTTGTAACAACAACAACTTCAGCTTTCCTCAGCCCGTAGCCCCCCCGCCCCCACCCAGCTCTAGGCGGCAGCAGATGGGGAGAGGCTCTCAGATGAATGCTGAAGATCACAGTCCCATTGATGAGCTCATTTCAGAATCTTCTAAAATTATTCTTCACGGTTCCACGGCCAGGGAGGAGACAGCCCTGGATCTTTGAGAGTTGGGCGACGACGGCTGTCAGGTTTAAATCATTATTAAAGAGACAAAGGCTCGCTGGCTCGAGCTGCTGGGAAGTTTGCTCTAGCGGGAGGGGACGGACAATAAACAGCACTCACCTCAGGCCGAGCGAGGGCCCCTCTGTGTGTGTGGCTGTGTAATTACTTGTCACAGTATCTAAATGTCAAATCTGGGGGAGCTTATCTCCCGCTAGACATTTACAATAGCCTCTGCCTGGGACTGCCAAGAGATTACTGGGCCCTGGGAAGACCCTGAATGGTCCGGTATTAATAGCACTTGCCGGCTCCCCTTCCCTTTCAGCCATGTGGGCAAATGTGTTTGAAGGGTGATGTCATGCCTGGGGCATAGACCGAGTGGTTCAGGTATCAGCATCTGCTCGCCACATTGGAGAATCTCATCCCTGACTCCGGGAATAGGAAGACGAAACAGAGGGACTCTTCGGAGATATCACTGGGACTCTGGGTGAAGCCCATCTGTCGGGTATTGAACCATCTCCCCGGCATTGGGAGCACAAACCTGGTTGGGTTCAGAGGGCAGGTGAACACAGTAGCGGTACCTAGTGGGTAATGGCCTTTTCTTGCAGTGATTTCCATAGAATCTGGCTCTGGGTCAAGCACCTCTGTCTCTCACCTGGTCTCGAACTAAGAAACGCTGTAGAACATCAGAGCAGCTCTCTGTAGGCGGGGAGTGTGTGTGTGTGTGTGTGTGTGTGTGTGTGGGGTGTCTCTTGGTCTCCTAGCAACGTGAGAAGAGCAGCATCCTTAGGCTGCTTCTGTTGCCGAATAATGAAAGGATGGTCACAATATTTTGCATTTAAGCAGCACAGTCTCCACGGACCACACCGTCTGTTGTGAGTAGAGCGAGGGGTCCCAAGAAGCCGCTTCCCGGGGAAGGCTCACTCCGTTTTACTGATGGCTGAGCCGGAGCAAACAGCCGGGGCTCCCCGGCTCACGACTGGCAAAACCTGGCGGAAAGCACAGCAGAGAGAACTTCCAGCCGACCGAGAACAGGGGAGCTGTCCACCAGCCCATTTTTTCTCATTAAACTTCCCAACTCCTAGGAAGCAGAGACCATGTTCTTAATATATTTTGAAAGCCCCCGCTTTACTGGTTGCTAAATTATAGATGAAATCAATGGGCAGGTGGTCTGTGTTGCAGCCTCACAGCTGGGCAGAGGGTCAGCGGCAGGAAAAGTTTGCAAGACACTTTTCAAAAGGAGTGATTACTCTGCTTCCTGAAAATACAATTTATCTCCCACCGGAAGGCAGGTACCGTCTGCTTATTAATTTTCTTTTCTCACACTGATGGTTTAACACTGTTGCCACTGAACTTTTGGTGCTTCCATGGAGATACTGGGTCTCTGTGATTCCCCCCGGCCCCTGAGGCTGGGTGGGCTGGTGACCCATTCAACAAGCGGAGAATCATGCAAGTCAGGCCTGACAACTTCCCAGGCTGGTTTGTAAATGATGACACCGCTCTCTCCTTGCTTACCCAGACACTCCCATGGAGAGCCCAGGACACCTGGGAGATGTTTGACTTCCATACTGTGTGAATCCTAAGCACTCAGGAAGTGAGGTACTGGTCCCCTGGCTCCCCATCTTAGCTGAGCCCAGCCTTCCCATCACCCCCTCTGCCTCGAGGCACCCGCAAGCAAGTGAAGAGACCTCTGGGTAATTATTTTGCACTTTCCCACCCCCACCATTCATTTCACAATCCCTTCCCGAGGCCCCGGGCATCATGAAACAGATACTAGGAATCTCTTCCATGCCCCCATTCTCTTGTCCATTTAATTTTAGTTAGTTATTTCAAAAAATCAGGATAAAATTGAGTTTTACTACCTTATCCTTATCTGTAGATTTACAACCTACAGATGAATGGATCAAGAAGTTGTGGTCTATGTACACAGTGGAATACTATGCAGCTCTAAGGAAGAACAAACTCATCTTTTCCCTTTGAACTTGCTTCCCTTACAGATTCCCCGCCCCTCCCCCCCCCCCGCCTCCCCCAGTTTCATCCTTGTCAGTTCAACATGTTGACACGGTGGCTCACACTTGCATATGGTTTAATTGACACAAAATTGCAGTAGTATTCGTGTGTGTGTGTGTGTGTGTGTGTGTGTGTGTGTGTGTGTGTGTTTGGATTGTTCCCAGACCTCAGCCGTTGTAGCTGGCACAGTGAACCTAGGCGGCCACATCTTTTCCAATTAGTGATTTTATAGTCTTCGAATTGATACTTAGGAGTAAAATGACTGAATCCTTCAGTGCCCTTTCCAAATTATCCACAAGGATAATTAATCATTGTTGTTCTAATTGTACAGAAATTTCTTTTTAAAATGATAATATTTTAGGTACTGCAATGGTATTAAGGTTAAAATATTGAAGTTAAGCAGCAACCAGAAGCAAGGCACAAATACAATCACAACTGTCTACCTGTCTCTGCATGCTTATATTCCAGAGGAGAGGCTATGAGTGTGTGTATGTACGTGTGTGTGTGTGAACATTTGCTTATTTATTTAAGGCAATTATGATCATGTTTTTCTTGCTATGTGTTCAGATAGGCAGGAAATGCTTCTCTGGCCAGTGTGATGAGTGGAGAAGTTTGTTAGAGAGGCTGAAAAAAAAATTCCCCTTATTTGCAATAAAGTTTACATGGCTGAGTGGCTCTCGCTGTTTTCTTTGCATGTTGTTACCTCACCTGGGGTATCATATTGTGAGGACTATGGTGGAGGGGGTGATACTGGTCCAAGAGGATAAACCACACACTGAAGGTGTGGATGGAGAAGCTGTGTCTTTAATGATGATGCTCAATCTTAAAACTACCGCTGCTGAATCTGGAGCAATAGCACAGCGGGGAGGGCGTTTGCCTTGCATGTGGCCAACCCAGATTTGATTCCCAGCATCCCATATGGTCCCCTGAGCACTTCCAGGAGTAATTCCTGAGTGCAGAGCCAGGAGTAACCCTTATGCATCTCCAGATGTGACCACAAAACAAAACAAAACAAAACAACCTACCACTGCCACTACACCCCCTGTTGTATAATAGACGTTCCTTATTGTTTGAGTCTATTTGCACTGGGCCATCCAAGAGCTTCAACCAACGTTTCCTGACTGGTCGTTGCTGTTTCAGCATACAGGCAGAGAGCTGGTTCACACTCTCAGCTGAGTCCAGCCTTCCCAACACTCCCACCCCGGCCTCAGACACGCGAGCGAGAAAGCCAGGTAATTACTTAGGACCCCCAACCAGTCTTCTGCTGTTTCTTTCGCATGCCCCTGACATGGTGAAACAAACATGTGGCCCTGCTTCTTGATTCGGTCTTAGAGATCCAGGCTGAAATTTGGTTTGGCCACCAAACTGCTTTGAAATCCTGAGTTGCTCTGGCAGTGTTTCTTCATTTGCAGTCAGGATAAAATGCTTTCCATCATTGAATTTCTGTGAATATCCAATCACTCACTCTGAGTACATTGCGAGTGTCTTTTGTGGGTCAGGCACCATTTTCAGTGCTGGAGAAAGAACTCGGAATGAAACAGATGAGCTCTCAGGACACACAATGGCAGAATTTGTTGGAAGGAGACATAATAGAGGAGCGAGCAAATAAGATAATTTCAGAGAGTGGCAAGTGCCGGGCAGGCAAATAAGAGAGGCACAGAGGAAGCCCCTGTCCCAGCGTTCTGAAGGCAATCAGTGAGGATGCCTCTCGCTTTCCTCATGAAAGCAATCAAATGACCATTAGGCAAAGGGAGCGAGCATGGGGGAGAAAAGACAGAAAGACACACGGTATTCATCTCTCCATTTCCAGCCTCAAGGAAAAAGTGGTTGAGATCTGTTTGATGCACCAACTAGAATCTCTCTTTTCTCCTCTTGGAACTGCTTCCTCCACATCCTGAGATCCCTGTGGAGAGGAGAGGAGAGGAGAGGAGAGGAGAGGAGAGGAGAGGAGAGGAGAGGAGAGGAGAGGAGAGGAGAGGAGAGGAGAGGAGAGGAGAGGAGAGGAGAGGAGAGGAGAGGAGAGGAGAGGAGAGGAGAGGAGAGGAGAGGAGAGGAGAAGGGAGGGGAGAGGAGAGGGGAGGAGAAGGGAGGGGAGAAGAGAGGGGAGAGGAGAGAAGAGGAGAGGGGAGAGGAGAGGAGAGGAGAAGAGAGGAGAGGAGAGGAGAGGAGAGGAGAGGAGAGGAGAGGAGAGGAGAGGAGAGGAGAAGGGAGGGGAGAGGAGAGGGGAGAGGAGAAGGGAGGGGAGAGGAGAAGGGAGGGGAGAGGAGAGGGGAGAGGAGAGAAGAGGAGAGGGGAGAGAAGAGGAGAGGAGAGGAGAGGAGAGGAGAGGAGAAGGGAGGGGAGAGGAGAGGGGAGAGGAGAAGGGAGGGGAGAGGGGAGAGGAGAGAAGAGGAGAGGGGAGAGGAGAGGAGAGAGGAGAGGGGAAAGGAGAGGAGAGGAGAGGAGAGGAGAGGAGAGGAGAGGAGAGGAGAGGAGAGGGGAGAGGAGTGGAGGAGAGGGGAGGGGAGTGGAGGAGAGGGGAAGGAGGGGAGGGGAGGGGAGAGGAGAGGAGAGGAGAGGAGAGGAGAGGAGAGGAAGAGAGAGGAGGAGAGGAGAGGAGAGGAGAGAGGAGAGGAGAAGAGAGGAGAGAAGCTGGCAGGAGGGGGATCCAGGCGAAGTCACGTTGTCTCTGCCCTAACCTTGGGCCCCAGTGCCACTAGACATGTCACACGGAGGTGACTGATGTACCTGGCTTCTGCTCAGGACATTCCCGCTGCCTGACTCAGCTGGCCCAGCTTGGTAGAGCAGGTGCATTGGGAGCACGGCGCCTAGAGTCCACACACCATGGGCGCTGGTAGGGTGTCCGGCATGCTCTGTGAAGGCGAGGGAGAAGCCGGGGGGCATACAGACGGGCAGCCTGGGCTGGGGCGGGAGCTGCTGGCTCAAACTCCAGGCGACACGAGGAGGGGTTGGGGAGAGAGTACGGCAGGTAGGGCACTTGCCCTGTGCGCAGCCAGTCTGGGTTCGCTCTCCTACACTCACGTGGTTCCCTAGACCTGCCGAGAGTCACCCCTGTGCGCAGAGCCAGGAGAAAGCCCTGAGCACTGCCACGTGTGACCTCAAAACAAAACCACAGAATCAATAAAATAAAAAGGAAATGGAAAGCCTGAAAACAAATCGAAACCCAAAAACAAATCCATGGGAACAGAGGGGTCACTGGACAGGCCTTTCCCAACACCCAGGAGATTTGGATTGAGCCCAGGAGCCGTGACACCTGAAGACCTCCATGATGTTGGTGAGGCTCGGAGCTGGCTCATTGCCGACGAGGTGCGTAAAGGTGCTCCCAAGTGAAGGAAATCGACTCACGGGAATTTGTTGGAACACTTCAAGAAGGTTATTCTGATGTAGGGGCCTGTGTCTTGGAAGCGCTGGGTACTTAAAAACACAGGATGTATTATTTCTGTGCATAGTATAATAGCCAACAGACGAATAGAACCCAAATGCCTAAACACTAAGAATGAATAGATTATTAAGCTGTGCTTGTTGATGATCCCATTCCAACAATGGAATACTCTGCAGTTGGATGACCGGCAGCAATCATGTCACTCGCCTCTTTACAAGCTATAGATCTCGAGGGCACTACGCTCTCCTGAGTCTGTGAGAGGAAAGGGATAGATACAGAATGATCTCTCATATGTGGGATTTGACTTATTTGATTTATTTATTTTTTTCATCTGCCGATGGAAATTTAATATGTTGTCCTATCTCGTCTGCAGTGAACATACAAATTCAGATTTACATCTCTCTTTTTTTAAAAAAAAACTTTTTATTAGTGAAACGCCATGTGGTACAGTTGTAGACTTACAGACTTTCATGCTTGTGTTTCAGTCATACAATGATCGAGTACCCATCCCTCCACCAGTGCTCATTCTCCTCCACCAATGATCCCAGTATCCCTCCCACCACCCCCACCCCATCCACACCCCCACCCTGCCTCTGTGGCAGGGTATTATGTATGTGGGACTTAGAGATACACAGAAAGGGACAGCAGATGGCCAAAGCCCAGGGGACTGGAGTGTTGGTCCAAAGAATTGTTTGTTATGGTGGTGGTGGGTTGAATGGGCGCAGACTTTGGGATCTGGGTAGAGGGAAAGGAGCACACAGGTAGTGGCCGTGGTTTTTGCATGATGTCTGCATGAAACCATCAAATAAATAAAAGTATCTGAAAATATATCTTTTAAAAAGTACACTTGGAAAGGGCTTGGCTTTAAAAACCCGAATCTCTTTTGTTCTTTTCTGAAGAGTCTAGAGTTTGGCATTTTCTGTGAATTGTAACATCTCCCAATAAATCTGAATTTGCTTTGAGTTTTACTGATTTTCTTCCACTCTGGAAACAGAGCCATCTTCTTGGGCCACTGACTTTGAACGACTTTGGAAAAACATCTTAAATAATGGCCAGTTCTACCTGACACCCTGCCGGGACCCTGGAGCATCTCTCTCTACTGGCTTGCAGGGAGGCTAAGGACGGGAGGAACTGATTGAGCACCAAAGAGCCAGGAGCATGTCATGAACATTTTTGCACGTAGAATTCTTGCACATCTGCCCGCTGAATGAATGAGCATATCAAAGGGTAAAAGCAGTGACCGTGCCAATTTACTCCTATTCAGCAATGATTGCCTTTTGTTTGGTACTCTCTTTTGAATCTGGGAGATTTTTTGGGTATTTTTTGGAACACACACACCTATGTTCAGGGCATACCTTTCTCTTTGAGCACAAGAATCATTCCTGGTGGGCTTGGGGGACTTTATGGGTGCTAAGGATTGAACCCGGGTCAGCCGTGTGCAAAGAAAACATCCTACCCCTGTACTCTTGCTCCAGCTCCTGAACCTGGGGGATTTTATGATCAAAATAACACCAGTATATATCAAGTGTAGGCCTGGCATGTGGGGGGGGGGCTGGAGCAATAGTAGAGCGGGTAGGGTGTTTCACTTGCACGCGACCGAACTCGGGTTTGATTACTCTGTCCCTCTTGGAGAGCCCGGCAAGCTACCGAAAGTATCCTGCCCACGCGGCAGAGCCTGGCAAGCTACCCATGGCGTATTCGATATGCCAAAAACAGTAGCAACAAGTCTCACCATGGAGATGTTACTTGAGCAAATTGATGAACAACGGGAAGACGGACAGACAGATGGACAGATGAACAGACTGACAGACAGGCCTGGCATAAGACAATTTCCCATTTGTGATTTCATCTCATTTGGTTTGGTGCTCAGAGAGGAACTTGCATTACTACTTGTCTTTTCTTTGATGCTCAATTTATTAATTTTTCCCTTCTAAGCATTTATTTAATAAGTTTAGACTTAATATTCTACCAGTCTTAAATCCAAAGAGCCCACATTAATGAGTTTGTGAAGATTATTTCCCTTTCCAAACTAAGAAATTTCATTCATGAAACTATTTCAAAGAGCTACTTTTCACAAGCTCCATGTACCATATCCCCTTAAGTGCTCTTAACACAGTCAAAAGAGATAAAATAGATGCGTAAACACAGATGATACACATCATCATAACAAGTGCTGCCTTTGTCCTTAGACGCACACCTCAGTTTTGGTCTGTATCCATACCCACATCTTCATTCTCACTCTTGTTCTTATCCCTTACCAGGGCAGTCACAAGTGGACCCACTCAGCGTAGGTAACGGGTTCTGGGATGTGCCAGGGGGCTCTTGGATATAGAAACTCTTTAAAAGGTGATTTAAACCAGAGCTCTTGTCCATGATTGGTGTTGGGTC
Source organism: Sorex araneus (assembly GCF_027595985.1). Lineage (NCBI taxonomy): Eukaryota > Metazoa > Chordata > Mammalia > Eulipotyphla > Soricidae > Sorex > Sorex araneus. Next base: position 267,777,219 of record NC_073303.1, read on the forward strand.
TACTTTTTAATGCGTTTCTCTTGCTAGCCTTGTGATTTGGAGGGTGAGCCTCTTAGGCATTTTGTACTTGCTGTCTTCCTCTCTGAACCAGTCTGTATTTTGTCCCGTACATAATTGATGCAATAGACTCACGGCAGCTTCTGAAGCACCATCGGACATTCTTATGATTTCCTACAATGTCATGATTGCTGCTTAAGTGCATGTAAATGGTTAGAATTCTTTCCCCAGGGACGGAGCAGTGGTATAGTAGGTAGAGCGTTTGCCTTGCACTTGGACGACCTGGCTTCCATCCCCAGCATCCCATATGGTCCCCTGAGCACTGTCAAGAATAATTCCTGAGTGCAGAGCCAGGAGTATCCCCTGAGTAAAGCTGGATGTGACTCAGAAAGAAAAAAAATTATTTGCCCAGGGCCGGAGCGATACTACAGTGGGCGGGGCACTTGCCTTGCACGTGGCTGACCCAGGTTTGCTCCCTAGCATCCCAAATGGTCCCCCAAGCCCACCAGAAGTGATCTCTGAGCTCAGAGCCAGAGGTAAGCCCTGAGGATAGCTGTATGTGCCCCCCAAACAAACAAACAAACAAACAAACAAACAAACAAACAAACAAACAGAGAATGAACAAACAAAAAAGAAGTTCTCTTTCCTGGGCTATGGAGGTGGTGATGTGAGAAGCAGCCCAACTCTTGAGAGACTGAGATACACATCCCCCAGGACTGGCATGTGACATCGCAGTTTTTCCTCAGAAATGTCCTGGACCAAGGGACCTACCAAAACAAGTTGATCCCAGTATCCCTTCCCATGTCTTCCATGATGGCTTCTGCATCAGATCTACTCTAGATGTGTTTACTTCTTTGTGGTCCCTGAATCAGCTTTCCCCTTCACTCATTCCCTCACATTGCCACAGCTTTCCCAGAAGACCCCAGCCACACAGACCCCACTGCTTCCTAGGCTTCCATTTTTTTGCTTTCAGGGAATCCAGCAATACAATGGATCGTGATGCATTTGTGGTGAAGTATAAAAATTAGGTGGTCTCCTTGGCAGGATGTAAAGTGCCTCTCACTTCCAGCAGCCTCAGGACAGGAAAGCTTCGCACCCAGCTTGGGACTTCAGGCTAAGCCCTCACTGGCACCCCAGAGGAGGTGGGGCACCACCTCTTCTCAAACCCGGCCTGTTGACTACCCGGATGACAGGATCAGGCTCCAAGTTGTGGGACGGGATCGTCTGGGTTAACGTTGATGAAAATCCTAATATTGTTTCACACAGAGTGAATTCAGTCAGAGGACAAGGGACAGATGTTGAAGTCTCCTATGTGATGTCTCAAGGGAGCACCCAAGGGCCAGTGGCAAGGCAATGGGAGAGCCGACTCACACAGTTGAGTAGGTCGGGGGTGAGATTGAGAGGGAGGGGAGTTGGTGGACAGAGGTGGGGACACTGGCGATGAGTGAGGTGTTGAATCGGGGGCATGGAAAACCACCATGGACGGTACGGCAAAGCACAGAATCTCCACCAATAGACATTTTTAAAAAGAAAGAATAAACTACTAACAAAAAAAATCACAGAAAATCCTAATTCCAGAGTCCTCCCAATTCTTCAAACCTGTATAAGAAGTCATACTCCTTACAGCTAAGGACAAGTGCACCTTTTTCTTTCTTTTTGAATTTTTTTTGGTCACACCTGGCAATGCACAGGGGTTAATCCTGGCTCTGCACTCAGGAATTACCCCTGGTGGTGCTCAGGGGACCATATGGGATGCTGGGAATCGAACCCAGGTTGGCCGTATGCAAGGCAAACATCCTACCTGCTGTGCTATTGCTCCAGCCCCTCTTTTTTAATTTTTAAAATTTTATCAAATCACCATGAGATAGTTACAAGCTTTCATGTTTGGGTTACAATCTCACACTGATCAAACACCCATCCCTCCACCAGTGCACATTCCCCACCACCAATATCTCGGGTATATCCCCCCTTTCCCACCCTCCCCCTGCCTTCATGGCAGACAATATTCCCCATACTCTCTCTCTACTTTGGGGCTCTATGGCTTGCAACACAGACACTGAGAGGTCATCATATTTGGTCCATTATCTACTTTTGGCATGCATCTTCCATCCTGACTGGTTCCTCCAGCCATCATTTTCTTAGTAATCCCTTCTCTATTCCATCTGCCTTCTCCCCTCCGCTCATGCAGCAGTCTTCCAGCTATGGGGCAATCCTCCTGGCCCTTGTATCTACTGTCCTTGGGTGTCAGCCTCATGTGATGCTATTTTATACTCCACAAATGAGTGCAGTCCCTCTATGTCTGTCCCTCTCTTTCTGACTCATTTCACTTAGCATGATACTCTCAACGTCTATCCATTTATAAGCAAATTTCATGACTTCATCTCTCCTAACAGCTGCATAGTATTCCATTGTGTAGATGTACCAAAGTTTCTTTAACCAGTCATCTGTTTTAGGGAAGTGTACCTTTTTCTTGAAGATAAGGTAGAGGCCTTTGACTTGAAACACAAGCATGGACATCCCACACATCTCCAAGCTCTATCTCCTTCTCTTCTCCAGGACAGTAACTAAATGTTGGTTGCAGAATGACCTGGGAGGGACAGGGGAGAATGGGCAATATGATCTCAACATGTGGTCTCCGGAGCTTGAAGGTAAGAATGGGAACTGGCTCGGGGGGGGATGGGTTGAAGAGGAAATGCACAGCTGGTTAAAAATGAATTTAATGATCTGGTAACACTCTCCCAGAATGCATGACTTAACACTTTAATTTTTAAAAATTTTTATTTAAAAATATTTTAACATTACACCTTGCCACAACCTTTATTTCAAAATTTCCCGCCACCACCCAAGTCTGCCCAAAGGCAGATCCTAAATAATTTATTGTATATTGCTTGCTATGAATAATCTGCTAAAAATGATCCAAAAAGACTTCTTTAGAGGAAAGAGTGTGAAGATGGTTGTATCTCTCCTTAGAGCCATTAGGCCCTTGTAGAAGAGATAATTAACATGTTGTTACAAGTTAAGTTTTGTATGCTAATATATATATTATATATATTGGTTGCCTTCTACTTTATACCCTGTCAAATGTGGTGTGCTACTCTTGGTACATCAGTGGTATAGAGTATGGGATGTCATGGCCTCCTGCATCAGGAATTCTAAATTTTTAAATAGGATGATACAGCTGGAGTTAAATTTTTAACTGGATGGTGACTTTGGGGTCCAGAGGCATTTTTGTAGCTTGTTGCTCTCTTCCGAGATTTATTTATGAGTCTCTGGATCATGGCTGTCGATGAGCTTATATGGCGCCAGAGGCAGTTTGTGGGTGTGACTTCCAGGCTCCCTGAAGGACAGGGAGATTGGGGGAGGTATGACTCAACACTTTGACCAAGATCCTGGGGGATGTTTTTTTTGCTCTTAGCACATGGTCCCTTAGTGGAAGTGATGGTTGACATTAAATAAAACAGAAGTGCCAGCAAAGTATGGCTGATGATTGGCTGATGGTAGAAGGAACGAAGGTTCATAAAAGTGGGCATGATGGAGAGAAAACAGCGAGTGTAAAGAAACACCCCATTCCCACACTTTGCATGGGTGTAGCATTATGAAGTTCCTTGTAAGCTGTGTTCTGGAGACCAGGGATGATATAGGCAGTGCTAGCAGAGTGCTGAGCTCAGTGAAAGCACAGGAGGATGGTAGTGATTAGGGGAATGGTATTTATAGTTAGAACCAGGGAAGACCCAATTATAGTAAAGAGCAGCAAAGTTAAAATTTGTAGCCCGCAGGCCAGATGGGTGAGAGCATGGAGGTTGCTGGGAAAATGTATCACCTCTCCAGGTGAGGGCTGAGGGTCAAGAACAAACGATACTCAAACTGCACAACCAGAATCTGTCAAGGGCAATGATCAAAGACCGAGGTCAACCCTTCCAGTATAGACTCTACTTTTAATGTTTTGAAAGTTTCCATAAAGGCTAAAACAGACAACAGTTCCACAAACTAGCGCATGAGGATTCCTTCTTCATCACACTTTGCTAACGCTGATTGCTTCCAGATTTTTTGATCTAGACCATTCTCACTGCTAAGAAGTGATAGCTCACCATCATTTTGATTTGCTTTTCCCCTGATAATCATTGATGAGGAATACTTTTTCATATGCCTGTTGGCAACCTCTATGTCTTTGTTGGGGATGCGTCTATTCCTCTTCTCTCCCTATTTTTGGATGACTTATTTGTTGTTGCAGAACTTTGTAGGTATTTTATGTGTCCTTGTTAAATACTTAAAAAAATTACAACACTGATATACCAATTTTTTCACAATACAGTTGTTTCAGGCATTCATTGTTTCAACACCAATTCCATCACCAGTTCCCCCAATTTCCCACTGACCCCCTAAGCTTGTCCCCTTAGCAGACACAAACAAATGTATTCTATATTGCTTCTTACAACACAAACGCAAATGGAATGATCAAAAAGTAGTAAAAGCAACAAAAGTCATTTTGTGATCGTGGCTGTCTCCCACAGTGGTGTTACTAAAGTCTCTGTCTGAAGATTTGCTGAGTTGGTTGGTGCTAGGTGAACCTTTTGTTACTGTTTTCTCTCCTTGAGCTTGGTGGTCTTCTTCACAACTTCCCCTCAGGTTTGCCGTGCTCATACTGGGGTGTCAGTACATGAAAGTTGGAGGTGTCGTGCTCCAGGAGCCATGGAACTGGAATCACTAAGTAGTGTGGCAGCTTGATGAGGTTCAGTATCGGTGCTGCACCCTTTCCATGCTGGAAGATGTTGGGTGCAGGTGGGAGGGGCTAAGGGAATCTGCCCACCCCCCATTCCGAGAAGGGGAGAAACTTTACCAAAGTTCGTTTGTGAGTTTTCAGCCAGGACAGTCTACCTGGGATCATGCAGCATCTTGGAATTCTTTCCAAGATTAGTCGTGGAGTTGGATTGTTTCTATGCCAGCTGGTGTTGTGTGGGTGGGGCCTACTGGACCTTCTGGTGGGGGTGGGTTTCCTGGATAAATACTTTCGTCAGATGTATTATATGTTAACATTTTCTACCATCCAGGAGGAGTATCCTAATTTTATTTTCGGGCCACATCCAGCATTCAGGGGTCACTCCTGGAGGTGCTGAGGAGGCCATAGGGAGAGCCCAAAATTGAACCTGAGTTTGCTGTGTGCAAGGCAAGTGCCTTACCCGCTGTACTGACTCTCTGGGCCCAAGGGTGTCTTGATTTTAGGCGTCATTTTTTAAATAGTGTTGATGATTTTCAGTTTGATATAGTCCCATTTGCTGTTTTTGTTTGTTTGCTTTTGTTCTTGGGTCACACCCAGTGGTGGTCAAGGGGACCCTGTGAGGTGCCAGGGATTAAATTAGAGTCAGCTGTGTGCAAGGCAAGATTCTTCCCTCCAGTACATCTCTCTGGATCCTCATTGATTGTTGCTTTTGTGTTCTTAAACAATGGAGATGTCTCATTTAAGATTCCAGTGAGGTCAATACCGTAGATCATTCTGCCTGTTTCTCTGTGTACTCAAGGCTACAGACTGCTATTGGATATTAACTCTAAGCGTTTTAGGCTTCATCAGTGAATTGCCCCTTTTCCTCTCTCCAAGAGAAGCTTACAGTGCTCTTCTGAGCAACCCTAATCCCCCGAGTTTACTTTTAACCTTTCCTTTGTGTTTTACCTCTCATTGTTATATCCCACAAATCAGTCCTGGCTCCTTACTAGTCAAAACTTCTGATGATTCTGGACTTTGTAGTGAATTACTTGATTTTCTATTTCCCCTGTAGCCTTTTCATATTTTACTATAGAGCAGTGTTCTTTGCCTAAACACAGAAAGACCATTAATGCTATGCTCTTAATAATTGGGAAATGATTGACTCTGAAACATATCGACTTCTGGCATCTGTCATAATTACCTGACTCAGACTTCAGTTGCTGTAGTTCCTAACACCCCCCAAAGGAAGGTCTCGCCGTGGCACTGGGATGGACCTGGGGCAAGTGGCGAAGCTACTCTGGCATTGAACTGGGACGGTCTAGAAATCGTGAAAGCATGGTCTGATGTGAGTCGTTATGACTTAAGAGACCGGACCCCCATGGGGAAGGAAGAGCTAAACTGGCCCGAGAACTTAGCTGGGGTTTACCTGGGTAAAAGACTTGCTTGTCTACAGAGCCCAGGTAACTAAATTTTGGAATCTACATCTCCTACCTGTGTTTATCCAAACAACTGCAAGTATTAATAAGAAGTAAACTTAATTGTTTTGGACTTGCTAGTAGCTAGGGAAAGAGAAAAGCAACATAATGCTCGTCGCCCCTAGGTGCACATCTCCAGATAGCCCCTGGGAGACAGAGTGCCTCCTTGAGTTAGTATCCCCAAGAGAATTGCCTCTAATTAAATGCTTGACCTCTGTAAATGATCAATCACACCTAAATGCAGTTCTAGACCTCAACCCCCTTCAGACGTTCTATAAGTATGCTAACAGTTTTACATTAAATGGGCCATTTTGACCATCTATCTGTGAGTCCCCCGTCTCTTTTTCCCCCTGCTGGGGAGGCCTGGGACGTGGTTCTTGACTACGGAATGTATTGTGCTCTCACATTTGAACTCACAGTTAGATCAAGGTATCTAACCCAGTTTTTTATTTTTATTTTTTTAAATTTGTGTGGGAGGCACACCCAGTGGTTCTAGGCTCTGTGCTCAGGCATCACTCCTGGGGGGCATCAAGGGATCATATAGGGTGCTGGGAATCAAAGCTGGGTCACACGTAGGCAAGGCAAGCACCCTACCTGCTGTACTATCACTCCAGCCCCTGTAGTCCATTAAAAAATGTAGAGTAGGAATCTAGTTCGATTTTATTTAATAAAACTAAACATTTGTCCCAGCACCATTTGTGGAAGAAGACTTCCTTGCTCCACTTAATGCACTGAATCCTTTTGTTATAGTTTAGCTTCCACACAGATGAGGTGTTATCTTTGGGTGCTCCACCGATGATTGAAGCACCTGTCTGGATTCCAGTACCACACAGTTTTGAGCATTATAGATTTATAGTATAGTTTAATATTAGGGACTATAATGTCTTCCATATCACTTTTATTCAGAATTTCTTTGACTATTTTGGGGGGTTTTATGGTTCTATACACACTTTAGAAACATCTGTCCTTAAAAAATGCCATGAGAATTTGGTGGGAATGGTATTGAATGAATCTATGTAGTGCTTTGAGAATGAGGATCTTTTAAACAATATTAATTCTTCCAACCCAGGTAGAACAAGAAATGTTTCCATTTTCTTTTATTTTCTTTCAGTCATAACATTCAATTTATACTAGCTATAAGTCTTTTACTTCCTCTGTTTTGTAGGTAGTTGTAGAATTTTTGACACAATCATAAGTGGTATTTATCTTTTTCTTTTTCTTCTACAGTTTATTTACATATAAAACCCAAAAAAATTATTGTACATTTATTTTGTAATTTAGATAATTAACAGTTACTAAAAATAAAACAAAACATTTCTTAAAAATAATTAAAGGAAAAGTGATTTAATAGCTTACTGAAATAAGAGCAGCTAATATGAATGGCTAATTTGAAGTTCGGACTTTAAAAAATAGAAAAAGTAAAGTCTTCACTTGAAGGCTTTTTTTTGGGGGGGGGGTTGGTTTCTTTTGTGTCATGGTGGAATGCTGTATCTTCCTGGGGGATTTTCGTGTGTGGATCATTTAAAAGGGGACCCGCGGATGGCCCCTCCCTGCTTTTGGCTAGATAAATCTGGGGAAATGGATAGCCTTCTTATTAAGGAAACTGTGTCGTGCACAAGATTGTCTCTTGCTTTGCTTCTGTGGTGGAGCAGTTGTGGGAAAACGTGGACAGAATGAGAAAAATTAAACCGTGGAAAGACACCGTGCTCTTGTCTTCTAACCAGCCGACCATGTGGCCGAGTCTCAGAGTGAGAGGGAGTGTCAGAAATGGCAGTTTACTGCCACAATGAACACAATGGCACCCACAGGATACAGAGAGAGTTGCACAAGGACTGATATACCCCCATTTGCAAATAAGAATGTTGAAATCACCAGCTTCAGAGTTGGTTACCAGAAGCAAGAACTTTCAAATGCCTTTTCTCAGCACTTACAGGGGAAAATACTCTGTGTGCACTCCACTGTACCTCCCTGTTACTCCAAGGGATGAATAAGACCATATGAGCGACACTATTTCACTGAAACTCTTCAGTGCCACCCTCGAGAACATCATGCGACGACTGGAATGGGAAGGAAGGGGAATGAAGATAGACGTCGGCAACTACACCACCTTCCGCTTCGCTGATGACATCGTTCTCATAACACCAAACATTAGCCAAGCAGCACAAATGCTGGCCGACTTCGACCACGAGTGTGGAAAGGTCAGACTACAGCTGAATCTCATGAAGACAATGTTTATGAGAAATGGACTAGCTCCTGATGTTCCATTTGCCCTCAATGGAACGAACATCTCCGAATGCAGCAGTTATGTGTACCTGGGTTGAGAACTCAACATGATAAACAACCTGGCACCGGAGCTGTGCAGGAGAAAGAGAGCAGCGTGGAACGCCTTCAAGAGCATCAAAGAAGTGGTTAAGAGGACGAAGAAACTCCAGCTCCAGGCACATCTTTTCAACTTCACCGTTCTTCCTGCACTAACATAGGCCTCAGAGACCTCGGCCCTACGAAAACAGGATGAGAACGCTATTCGGGTATCCCAAGGAGGAATTGAAAGAGCTATGCTTGGAGTATCACGTTTCACTTAAGTGAGAAAAGGAATCCAGAGTTCCGACCTCTGTTTAGGATCAAGAATCAGGGATGTTGTCTCATTTGCCAAGGCATCAAAAATCAGATGGGCCGGACACATAATGGGATTTAGAGACAACTGCTGGACTAGAGCTGTTACTGACTGGATTCCACGGGGTGTCAAAAGACTGCGTGACTGCCCACCTATGAGATGGTAAGACTTCTTCGTTAAGACCCCGAATGAATGTTTTGAGGTTCTTTGTGTTCCTGGAGCAAGCAAATGCCATTGGGGTACAATAGCATGTGACAGGGACGAATGGAGACGTTACTGGCACCCACTCAAGCAAATTGATGAACAACGAGATGACAAATGATAAGTTTCTGAGAGGGCTAACCAAAATTAGGAGCGAATGAAAATCATTGCCACTTCATCAAGGAAAGGAAAGCCAATGAATTTCTTTGACTTTCATCCCTGGATAAGGTGAGGAGAAAGTGAGAAGAGAAGGCATGGCATATGCCTACTTGGAAAAGGCGTGTCCAGGACCAAATGAAGATTCAAAAACAGCAAGGAACTTCTAACAACATCTTTGATTGTCATAGCCTGATTGACATATACTGAGATTTTTCACTAATCTCAGTATAATAAATTGGAAAACTTTTAAAAAAGATTTTTTTATTAAATCACTGTAATATAGACCCTAACAAAGCTGTTCATGATGGGGTTTCAGTCTTACAGTGTTCCAACACCCATCCCTCCATAGTGTACGTTTCCAGCACTAGTGTCCCCAGGTTCCCTCCCATCCCTCCACCCCCCTCCCAAGTCTGCCTCTATGGTAGACACTTTTCTTCTCTCTCTCTCTCTCTCTCTCTCTCTCTCTCTCTCTCTCTCTCTCTTGGGCATTGTGATTTGAAATACAGGTACTAAAAGGTTATCGTGTATATCACATTACCTACTCAGTTCTTGTCCAGTGTGATCATTTCCAACTATTATTGTCATACTGGTCTTATCTCTGTCTTACCTACCCTCTGCACACCCCCTTCCCAACTTGTGGTAGATTCCAGTCACTGACCAGTCATCCTAGCACCCCTGTTTTTCCTGGCCTTGGATATTAACCCTCTGCATATATCACAAATGAATGCAGTCATTCTATATCTGTCCGTCTCCCTCTGACTCATTTCACTCAGCACGGTATTCTCCATGTCCACTCATTGATAAGCAAATTTCATGACTTCATTTTCCCTGATAGCTGCATAGTATTCCATTGTATAGATGTGCCATAGTTTCTTTATCCTTTCATCTGTTATTCCTCAGGCTGATTGAGGCAAAGAATTTGTTTCCTTGACCAGCTGTTGTCCACGTGAGGATTTGGTCAAGGTTGTCTTAGACCTACGAAGACTTCTTGGAAGGAAGAACCCAGCCCAGAGTGACCCTGGGTCCAGGCAGGTCTTATTCTCAGGCACAGCTAGTGTGGAGAGAGGTTTTTAAGAACCCACAAAAGTGCCTTTCAGCACAAGAGACAGCTGCTGATCTTTAAAGGCTAGTGTCAAGGGCACTGATAGTGCCTTCAGGGGTACGACGACCAAAGAAGTCTCACAAGAATCCTCCAGTCAGTGCTGACAAATCCACAGGGTTGCTGGAAAGAGGGAGCCAGAGCATGAGAATTAAAGTGAGTGTCTGACTGTTGGCCTCAGACCACGTCACCGAGAGGTGCCATCTGCTGCCAGGTGTGAGCCCAGGAGCCTGGCTGTCCCACCGTTTTCCTTCTGGAAATGGCGTGAGGTCCTGGCATCCCCTTCTCTCAGAACAGGAAGCTCAGAGGTGTGTACAGAAGAGCTAAGTGTGGGTGAGTTTCTCCGTGGTTCCTTAGCTTCTGGTCGCACAGGTTCAGCACTGCAATACAACCAGCCTCCGTGGCTTAGGCTTCAGGGCGTCTCCACCCCAGACCAGGGACATAAGTAACCTCGGTGCTGTCACAAGCGGCTCTGACAAGCTGGCACCGGCCACCCAACGCTCCTGAGACGTGTGGTTATAAAGTGACAGTTCATGCCTTGGCCAGGACTCAGAGTTATACTGGTATAATTCCGATCTGAATGAAGCGCACAGGGGGATGCCAGGCTGCTGAATTGGTCTTCACGTTGTACCAGCTGGGTCTGGCTGGATCTGGCCAGGCAGAACTTCCCACCATTCTCTTCTTCCTGCACCCAAACCCCAGGCAGGGGCACGGAGCCTAGTGAATTGAGGACAGAAACTCACAGACGGGGTGGATCACACTTCCTTTTTAAAGCACATCTGATTTGCGGCAGGAAAGCAATCTAATTTAAAAGGAGTTCAAGTCTTGTGACAAACTAGGGAGAGTTTAGTGATAGAACTCATGACTGGTTTCATGACGAGAAGTAGCTGGTAACATTAAAAAAAAAAATAGTGATGACTGACCATCAAACCATGAGACTTGCCTAAAGTTTCATCTTGCAGGCAGCTACTCAGAATAGTAGGAGAAAATGATCAAGCCATTTAGAGATTCTATCCCCTGTAACTGATTCTTTTTAATACGCTTATATGAGAATATCAGAGATAAAATGGGATATGTTAAGGAAGACCCAAGAAAAATTAGAGATGTTAACAAAACGGATCGGTGAGCAAAACTCATCTTTTGACACCCTCTAACATAACTAGAAGCAAACCATTTCTTTCTCTTCCTTTTTCTTTTCTTTTCTTTCTTTCTTTCTTTCTTTCTTTCTTTCTTTCTTTCTTTCTTTCTTTCTTTCTTTCTTTCTTTCTTTCTTTCTTTCTTTCTTTCTTTCTTTCTTTCTTTCTTTCTTTCATCACACCCAGCTATGCTCAGGAGTTACTCCTGGCTCTGTACTCAGGAATTACTCCTGGCGGTGCTCGGGGAACTATATGGGATGCCAAAGATTAAACCTGGGTCAGCCGCGTGCAAGTATTATCACTCTAGCCCCTACCATTTGCTTTCTTAATAATAGGAAACGCGTGCATCATTTGGTCGTGATGAACAAGGGGTGAATCAGGCACCGAGTACATGAGTTAAGGAGCTAGTTTGCAGGATTCAGGGACAGTGGGGATGGCTGTGAAGAACACAGGGTTGGCATGTGGAACCTGTTCCGGGTGACTTAAGGCTGGTGACCATAAAGAATGATGATGCCTGGGGCTAGAGCAATAGCACAGCAGGTAGGACATTTTCCTTGCACGTGGCTGACCCAGGTTCAATTCTGAGCACCCCATATGGTCCCCTGAGCACTGCCAGGAGTCATTCCTGAGTGCAGAGCAAGGAGTAACCCCTGTGCATTGCCGGGTGTGACCCTCCCCAAAAAGAATGATGATGCCTTTTCTGGGTGTCTGCAGAGGGGCTGGCATCTGGGTTCTGGTGGTTAGAGAGTGGAAGAATTGACGGAAGCCTCTAGCACTTCTGGTCCTTTCTAAGACTCCAGGCCGGCTCTCCAGACGTCTCTCTGCTGCAGAGATGAGACATTTTCTCCATTGATGTTCGTGGCCCGCGTCGCGATTTCCCTTCGTCGCGATTTCCCTTCGCCAGCAAAGAGTGAGACGACACGGGTTGAGGATCCTTCTGCAGCCGTTTTATTCAGTTAACTCCCGATGAGAAAAGAACGAAAGAAAGAACCACAACCCGGGTAATGGCAGTCCTTATATAGCCTGGTTGCCCCGCCTCTAAGGTGGTGCTCATCTCATCTATTGGCTCTCGCCAATCACCCCATATAGGGTGGCACTCATTCTATTGGCTCTCGCCAATCACCCCATATGAGGTGGCGCTCTATTGGCTCTCACCAATCACCCTATATGAGGTGGCGCTCTATTGGCTCTCGCCACGCATGCGCAATGCGGTCGTTGCGCATGCGCAGTGTGGTTGTTGCGCATGCGCAATGTGGTTGTCGCGCATGCGCGATCATGCGCATGCGCACATGCGCAATGTGCTCTGGCTCCCTACAATTGAGACGAGCCAGAGGGTTTCCCACACCTCTCCAGAGTGCTTCACAGGAGCAGGCTCGGCCATTTAGAAAGGCCGGGTTAAGCTGGAGGGAAACTTCCCTGACTTCTATTTGGGAATAGAACGAGGAAGAAAGGAAAGGCAGGAATATGAAGCAGTCTGTGCCAACCAAGGTCTGCAGGCGGAATCAATACTTCTTTCAGGCCAGTGTTTGTTGACGAGAACGGGGAGTAAGGCCAGAGAGAAGAAAGGACTTAAAGAACTCTACCTTGGGGTTGCATGAAACAAACTTTTAAAAGTCAAAAACATATAAAAGTAAATGTGCAAAATTGCACCTTTTCCACAAAAGCAGTAGCCCGTGTATCAAGCACACAAAGAAAGGGAGGAACAGACAGCGCTAGGATGCTGAGTCTGACCAGAACCCTAAGTCGATCTTCTAGACCTTTTTCAGCCACAGCCCATAGGCATCATCCTGACCTCTGACCCCACAGCACCCTGTCACCATTAAAAATGCCTCACTCTTCAATTCCATTTGAGTCCATATTGTCCACCAACCCCAGAATCCTGGATGTTTAGTTTCTAATTTTTATCACTGTCACTGTCATCCCGTTGCTCATCAATTTGTTCGAGCGGGCACCAGTAACATCTCTCATTGTGAGACTTGTTGTTACTGTTTTTGGCATATCCAATACGCACAGGTAAGTTGCCAGGCTCTGCCACTCGAGCCAGATACTCTTGGTAGCTTGCTGGGCTCTCTGAGAGAGACGGAGGAATCGAATTCTGGTCGGCGGCGTGAAAGGTGAACGCCCAACCGCTGTGCTATCGCTCCAGCCCCTGAAAAGTAGGACTGGAGCGATAGCACAGCAGGTAGGGCGTTTCCCTGCATGCAGCCAACCTGGGTTTGATTCTTCCGTCCCTCTCAGAGAGTCCGCCAAGCTACCGAGAGTGCTTGCACAGCAGAGCCTGGCAAGCAACCCTTGGCATATTCGATATGCCAAAAAACAGTAACAACAAGTCTCACAATGGAGCCGTTATTGGTGCCCACTTGAGCAAATTGATGAACAAGGGGACGACAGTGCTACAGTGCTATAGGAGAAAAGTAAATTAAGACAACAAGGAACTGAGCGACATAATTAGCAAACTTACTTAAATACTTAATGGATTTTCTCTTAATTTAGTTTTCTTTGAATCAGTCTTATACATTTTTATATGTCCCATAGTAAATTATAAAGTTATTTAGGCACATTATCACAAAGGATGTCTTATTACTTATATTTTATTTATTTATTTATTTATTGAATCACCATGTGGAAAATTACAAAGCTTTCAGGCTTAAGTCTCAGTTACACAATTATTACTTTTATTTTAAAAGTAGAGATCTTGTGAGGAAAATTGTATTCACACTTTGTAAAAAAAATCAAAGTAGAATTTGTAGCCTATGTGAAAGTAATGGAAATAACGCTTTATACTAAAACCTTCCAACCATGATAAAGCTAGCTTCAGAAAAATTCAATCTTAAATGTCTTTATTAGAGAAGAAAGATTGACGGTAAATGCGTTATACCTCTTTAAAGATAGAAGCAATTCAGTAAACCAAAATAAACCCGGAAGAATGGATTACCATATTTCATCGATTCTGAGTCCCACTTTCTATTTTATTTTGACATTTCTGAAGTCAGAACATGTCCTCAATTTCTGTTGATGATGTAGGAGCATGACCTTGTTGTTATCACCTGAGCATATAAGAACTTGGTTCTGATTCCTGGTGGCAGGATTGAGATCCTCGGGCATGTCAGTCAAAAACCCATTTAAGCACCATTTGAGGATGGGATATGAGGACTGGCAGAGGTTGGAAATGTTTTGAATGACACTTCCAGTGTCGCGAGAGCCTTGAAACCTTGAAACCCGCAGAATAAGGACCAGCCGTTTGGAAGGAAATGTTGGAAACAACAGTGATTGAAAAAACGTGTTAGACCACACCCTGCCGTGTTCACGACTTCCTCCTGCCTCTTGAGTGGGGGATCCCCTGGTGTGCTCCAGGGGTCATGTGCCAGAGATCAAACTTAAGTCCGCAGCATCAAAGGCAAATGCCCTACCCCTGGTACTCTCTCTCTGGTCCCTATCATGATGCATTTAAGAATCAGAGTCACGAAAAGGATGCAATCCTATGGGGAATGGGCACACGAAAGAAAGAGGAACAGTGGTGCACAGGACTGGACTCACAATGGGAAGGCAATTTTATATTTTCCTTGTATGGATGCAGAAGAGAAATGAAACAAAGTTTACACCTAAATAAATCTAAAAGTGCTCTTCTAATGAATACAAAATAAACATTCTAAGTGACGAGAAGTTCTATGTCCTAGATTACGTGAAAGTGCTTTATTTTTCATAGTGGTGCCCCAAATAATGGTGAAATCTGATAGCAGTCAAAAGCTAAAGTTAATATAAAACTAAAACAGTAGAGCATATAAAGGAATTAGATTTTTAGTGGCCAATTTAATGTGGTCTATACAGATACACTTATAATGATGTACACCTGAAAACTATGAATGTTAATGCAATATTACTTCAATAGAAAATGAAAACAAGGGGCCGGAGCGATAGCACAGCGGGTAGGGTGTTTGCCTTGCACGCGGCCGACCTGGGTTCGATCCCCGGCATCCCATATGGTCCCCCAAGCACTGCCAGGAGTAATTCCTGAGTGCAGAACCAGGAGTAACCCCTGAGCATTGCTGGGTGTGACCCAAAAAGCAAAAAAAAAAAAAATGAAAACAAGAACTGGAGGTTTTCAAAGATCAGGAGTAAGTAAACTCTTTATAAGCCTGATTGAGATAAACAAAAGTGAAAGCAAAAATATGCTATATAGGATTAAGGAAAGAGAGCTACATAGAATGCTGGTTTAGACAGTAAGAAAATATTATATGCAACTAACTGACAGTATGTTTGCAAGTTGAGAACAAGAGCTGGTGAACTTCTGGTAGAGAGCCATGAAAGAAATACTTTAGGTTTTGCAACTAGGAGGTAAATAGAGAATATTATGTAGAAATGTAACAATTCAAAATGCAGCCATCAAAAAATGTATGCTCAATTGCTATAGGAAATGGACATTTCAGAGCACCAGAATGCGTATGAACCGTTCTTTGCTGATCTGATCTAGGAGAAGACAATAATTTCTAAGACAAATTCAATTTTCAAAAATGATGTGTAAAGAAGTGGTTAACTTGAACAGAACAATTACTGTGGAAGAAACTAGAAAAACACTAAAAAAGATACTAATGCAGAAAACACCAAGCTCAGGAGATTTCACAGTTGGGTAATATTTAACCTTTAAAGAACAAATAAAAAGGCAATATTATTTTAGATGATAGAAAACTTGTTCCCCTAGCATTCAAATGAGTTGGGAAGCTCTCAGTCAGTAATGAAGCCAGCGTGTGTTCTGCCTTCCGTCCTGATGGAGCTACTCTGGTTTACAATGCTATTTATGAAAGTTTCCTGCATGCCGAACGCCAGAGTCTCTGCCCGCCCTTGCCCTCCACCAAAGTCTCGAAGCTCCCTTCCACCGAAACACTCGCACCCCGTAAATGCGATTCTTTGAACTCATTCTTCGGCCGCCTTTGGCTGCTTGTTGATCCCTTACTGTGCCTCTTCATATCTCACATAGGAGCGAGATCATTCTGCATCTTCCTTTTCCTTCTGACTGACTTCAGCCTGTATGATATCCTCTATTTCCATCCTTGCAGTGGCAAATTGAGTTTCATATTATCCCTTTTCACAGCTGTAGAGTCCGTTATGTGCATTTCTTCTTTATCAACTCATCTGCCATTGGAAACTTGGATTGCTTCCAGATGTTACTATTGTAAATAGTTCTGCAATGAGCATAGGTTTGCATAAGTACCTTTGAATTAATGTTTATGTGTTTTGGCAGTAGATGCCAATGAATGATATCCCTGGGGTTGTTCTAATTTTACTGTTTTGGTGGAAATATCCATATTGCTTTCCATAGGGGTTAAACCAGATGATATTCCTATCAACAGTTAATAAGGGTTCTTCCTTCCTTCCTTCCTTCCTTCCTTCCTTCCTTCCTTCCTTCCTTCCTTCCTTCCTTCCTTCCTTCCTTCCTTCCTTCCTTCCTTCCTTCCTTCCTTCTTCCCTCCCTCCCTTCTTCTCTTTCTTTCTTTCTTTCTTTCTTTCTTTCTTTCTTTCTTTCTTTCTTTCTTTCTTTCTTTCTTTCTTTCTTTCTTTCTTTCCTTCCTTCCTTCCTTCCTTCCTTCCTTCCTTCCTTCTTTCTTTCTTTCTTTCTTTCTTTCTTTCTTTCTTTCTTTCTTTCTTTCTTTCTTTCTTTCTTTCTTTCTTTCCTTCTTTCTTTCTTTTCTTTCTCTCTTTCTTCCTTTCTTTCTTTCTCACCAAATCCCTGTCATCAACTGGTTATTTCCATACTTTTTGATATAGGCCATTCTCACTGGATTATATAAGATCTCATTGATTTGCATTTCCCTAATAATAAGTGATGATAAACACTTTTTCAAATGCCTATTAACTTTATATGTATTCTTAGATGGGACTATAGGATTGTTTTTTGTTTTTTTGTAAGCTTCTTAAATGTGAAGCCAGAATATGTTAATCCAATAAGCATTAGATTGAATTGTTGCAGAAGAACTACATGAAAAACAATATAGGTTAACATCACTTATGGATATAGTTATAGAAAGTTAAAATGAAGCATACAAAATATCAAATGACAGGTACATTGCAACCAAGAGGGGGAGTTAGGAGTGGTTGGATATCAGGAAGCACATCAATATTTTTTATATCAACAAGTTAAGAAAAAAGCTACAGAATCAGAACAATAAAGACTAAGACATTTGATAAAAATAAAGCCTTGAGAAATGATTCTTACAGAAATTTCTAAAATAAATGACAATAAAAACTATTTGATTGTTATTAAGACCAATTTCCTTGGAAAGCAAAAAAGGAAGCCTGGTAAGATACTGAGATGATAAGTCAGGTCAGTGAAATTCAGAAGTGAAATGCCAAAGATTATTTTATTATTCAACAGTTGGGTGGTTCTGGTTCTATTGACTATAATAAAACAAATGATCATAAAAAAACTGTAAAATATTAGAAGGAAAAAGAGCTAAACTGAATATATAGCCCTATATCTAGAGAAGCCAAGACACCAAACATTTTCAGAACAAATAAAAAATTTTGGTAATGTTTGACACAAACCTTTTTGTTTTTTTGCTTTTTGGGTCACACCCGGTGATGCACAGGGGTTACTCCTGGCTCTGCACTCAGGAATTACTCCTGGCAGTGCTTGGGGAACCATATGGGATGCTGGGGACGGAACCCTGATTGGCCGTGTGCCAGGCAAATGCCCTACCCGCTGTACTATCACTCCAGCCCCACAAACTTTTTTTTTAAATCTAGAATAACCACCAAGTTATGTAAATGGCCAAGACTTTCATTTATAAAACTAATAAGAAACTTTTAAAAATATGAGTAGGGGAAGATCAGAACCTCTATAAAGTGAATGAGAAAACGAGGTGGAAGGATATAGTTCCACATCAGAATAAGTGGCAAGGCTTACATTCTGGGTAGAATAGCTCATTGCATAGAAAATCAATTATGTCAAGATTAATACATCAATGTGATTCCAATTAGAATTCCAATGAGGTCCGTTGAGAGAATATTTGATTATGATGATCTTAAATTTCATATGGAGGAAAAATGCCCATGAAGAGCCAGGAAAGTGTGAAAAGAAGTCTCACGAGTGGAGACCTACTTTCCCGGGGCATCGTGACTAACCAGCCACGACAATCACTCAGTCTGACACAGACATCCATTCGAGACTGACAGGGGAGGGCTGCAGATCGCCGAGCGCAGACTCGATTTAGAAATAGATCCTATCTTATGTGAGGACTGGACACGTGGAAATGCGGCGTTTGATTTGGTGGGAGAACAGTGGTTTCTCGGGTGAATATTGGGAGCACAACAGGTTATGCTTCTGCGAGGACATGAAGGAGGAGATGCGTCCAGTAGCACTTGCAAAACAAAGCCCCGGGTGGGTGCAGGGATGAGACTCGAAGGGTGTCTTGAAGCCCACGGGCCTTGTGTTCTGAAACCTGCTGTTGGTTCCGCGGCTCAAGTCTCCCTGCGGGGGAGGGGCTGACTGCGAGGCAGGAGTCCTGGGCCTTTCTAACCCGGGCCACACCACAGGTTGGGTGTGAAGGGAGATGTGTGTATCTCTGTGTGTGTGTGTTTGTGTGTGGCGGGGGTGGGGGGGCGGCATGGAATGAACAAACGTCAAGCCAAGGAAACTTTCGCCTGGATCTTACGAGCTTCCCCGTGTCTAGCAGCTTCCCCGAGAAACTGAGTTACATCTCTTCCAGGGGCTTTCTGTCACGGTTTCCTGTTTCCCTGTAACCGAAAGGAAATGTCATATAAATATATATCATTGTGGATTCTCCGTGTCTTGTGTGTGTGTGTGTGTGTGTGTGCGCATGTGTGTGTGTGTGCGCGCGCGCGAGTGTGTGTGTGTGTGTGTGTGTGTGTGTGTGTGTGTGTGTTTCCCGAGGTGCTTCACCACAGATTGCTCAGACTTCCCAATCATTAGCTCCGATCAGCCTACTTCTCACAGCATTGATCTTCAGATCTGGAGGCAATTTAACTTGTCTCACTGGCTGCATGTCCTCGTGTCTGTGTGTGTGTGTGTGTGTGTGTGTGTGTGTGTGTGTGTGTGTGTGTGTGTGTATCTGTTCAATACTTGGGCCGTCTCCCCAACCATTCCTGCATTTTTGACTGTGTAAACGGAATATAAAAATGGTGGTGGGGGGGCGGAGTGTCTAATGGATCACCTAGGGCCTCCTTCCTCCTTAACTTCCATGCCTGCTTTTTCATTGGTTCCTAGGGGTCTGAAGTCACTTAGAGCTGATGGCTGACTGAGCTTGACAGGGTCTTGGAAGGACCCAGCAGCCCCCAGCCCCGCCCCGCCCCCTGATACCCTTAACAAAGCGAGGTTCGGCAGCATGGAGGCACCGCCGGGCCCGACTCTGCAGAACCGGCCCGGTGTCCCCGACAGTGGGCTCCTTCAGGGTTGGCCTCAGACCCCCTTCTCAGCGCGCCCTCTGGGACCAGACAGGCTGCCCCGTGTGCTGGAGAGCGCCACCTCTGGCCAAGGCCGGGCCCTGACGTCCAGGGGGTCAGCGCCAGAGCAGGGGCTGAGCCCTGAGACTGTTGAGACCGTCGCTGCTGTGTGTCCATCGCTTGCTGCCCACAGGGGTCAGGCCCAGGTGCCGAGGGCCCCCGTGTGTGGGGCAGTGCCTCCTGCCCCCTCCCTGGAAGCCACCCCATCTTTCCCGAGCAGTTTCCCTGATGCCCCACACCCCCCACTTGTCTCCCTCTTTCACACCCCTGCTTCCGTCTCTCCTCCCCTTCTCCCTCACGCCTCCACTTCCCTTTCCGGAACAGCCGTGTTTCTCCCGCCCTCCCGGCGGTGGCTGCTGGCTGCTTCTTTCTGCGCTTGCTCTTGAACCGCCCGGTCGGGACCGAGTGGCTTCACTTGCACTTGGCTCTTTTTCAGTCCAGAGGTTGAAAAATGGGTGGGCGATTGGCAAAAAAACCCAAAATGAATAAATAAAGCCCCACCCTTGCAGACCAACTCTGTGGACTAGATGCAGGGAGAATTGATGACAGAGGGCGTGTCTGGAATACATTCCGTCCACAGGGGGAAGAGCCTGCTCCCTCACGTGGAAATCTGTCACGCACAAGGAAGTGGCTGCGGAGAGACACACTACAGCTTCCGGACTCTTCTCCCCTCTGTGAATCAGGGTCCCTGAGCTCCCAGAAAGGGTGAAAAGCAAAGATAGTAATACTGGGGTACAGCAGCCTTGTGTACCCCCCATTTAAAGTCCCCAAAACTTTACTTATATACCATAGAGTGCATGTACCATAGAGTACCTGCCTCAGGACACTTGAACTTGACCTGCTCTCCGTGTCACACTAGCCTTCACGAGAGCTTGTGAAATGCAGGGGTCAGGGGACACACAGCTCCTGATTCCCGCATTGCTTCTACACCCCCTGCTCCCCTCCCCCCCACAGCCTGAAGGCCGGCAGTGGTGAGGGTGGAGGAAGGAGCTGGTATTCCACCTTCTGTGGGGTGGTGGTAGCTAGAGGTCATCTGAGTTGAGCCACTGGATGGAGACATGCATAGTTTTTTTTTTGAGGATGGAGGGGATCTCCCTTTGTTCTGGCCGTACTTCGTTTCATACCTGCAAATTCTGAACTCCTTTTTGCCTGTAATTTCACCGATGTCTTCCAAAGTTATCTGTCCAAGGCACTTGATGTAACTGGGCTGTGGTAGGTAGACTGGATAGACTCACGGCTTCTTGGTGTGAGTTTTTCATGGGCCACTATTTTCAGACATAAAATCACTGTATCACTGTCATCCCGTTGTTCATCGATTTACTCGCCAGTAACGTCTCTATTCATCCCAACCCTGAGAGTTTTAGCAGTCTCTCTTTCCCAATGACTAGAGGCTCTTTCAGGGTCAGGGGAATGAGACCTGTTATTGTTACTGTTTTTGGCATATCAAATACGCCACGGGGAGCTTGCCAGGCTCTGCCGTGCAGGCGGGACACTCTCAGTAGCTTTCTCTCTCTCTCTCTCTCTCTCTATATATATATATATATATCTGAGAGGTATATATATATTTTTCCCCTCTATGATTTTATGGAAAATGGGTAAGGAGTGTCTTATGATGTGTCGTGCGGCCACAAATGTTCACTCATGTGTGAGGCTCAGCCCGAGCGTGTGGAAAGCAGCCTGGAGCCTGGCGGTGGTTGGGTAGTGGAGGTCAGCTGCCAGGGCTGGGTCCCTTGGGGTGGGGAGGGCTCTCACCTACACCCCCTCGGGGTACCCGGAGTGGAAACCGCCTCTAGCATGGGGTCATGAAAAAAACAAAAAAGAATCAGTTTGGAGGAATGAAAATGAAAACAGTGAGAGAGACTGCTGAGTCATCAGGAGAGTTGGGGCTGCATTCAGTGATCTCCCTCACGCTGTGTCCACTCAGGAAGAAACGTGCCAAGGGCTCTTTCCCTCAGTCTATTGCATTTTTTCTTTGCATCTGTCCTCAATGTGGGACTCCACACTCACGAGCTAGTCCTGCTGTGCAGATGCAGATGTGCCAGCAAGGACGAGGGGCGGGAGTGAACGGCTTCCTGACTCACTCTTTGGATGTTGCTGGAAGTTGTCTTCACGTTATTTAAAAATATTTAGATGTAACGTTTCAGGATGTCTGCTAATACGCCACTCTCTCGCGTTCTCCCTACATCCCTCCCCGCCCCTCAGGAAAAAATTTTCGCAGCAGACACTGGCAGGGGGAGAGTTGTCTGCACCCCAGTCTATTCAAAAACCCCGAGGTCTCATTTCCAGTACAAAAAAGACGGCATTTCAGCTCTGAAGCGATAGGTTCAGTCTGTTCAAGACACTGAATATACAACTGTGATCTGCTCTTGAACATCCCCATCGAAAGGGTTGGTTAGAGAAGTGTCAACTGGCACCCAGAGTCCTCAAGTATGAAAAATTCCGTCTTATCACCCATTGGCAAACACCCCGCCAGTCCTTTCCCTTTGCCACTCAGAGCCTGTCAGCCAGGCGAAGCACGGACTCACTGCTCTTTTCTCAGCAAAGAAACTCGCCTTGGTGGCTGGGATTTGACTTCCTACATGACTTTTTAAATGAAACAAACAAAAAAAATCAAGCTCGTGACTTAAAATCAATGATTTTCCCAGGGAAGACAATTCCAGGTCTCGAGGCTGCTGGTCCCAGGGGAGGGCAGGCTGCAGAGAGGGGGGCGATCCCCGGGGGAGGGGGGGAATCAGCTGATCTTCCCCGGCTCTCCCGGATGCACAGACGCTTGCACGCCATCCATGCTCACGCCCTGTGCGCGTGACTGAGATCCACCACTGTTTGTTAGGCAGCCATGGCTGACCCAAATACATCCTCTCCCTCCTAGTCTCCCCAGAGTCTATTTTCAACCCCGCAGATGGAGTGAGCCTCTGAATAGGCTGATCTGGCCCCTTATCTGCTGCATCGCAATGACCCGCCTGGGTTCTCTCCTGGCTCTTACCAAAGCCCAAATCTCGGCGAACACTTGCAGGAAGGACCAACTCTTCTGGCCTCCGGCATCCCCGCCCTCCTCCTGCACAGCTGCCCTCCCTGCGCGTTC
This sequence comes from Sorex araneus, assembly GCF_027595985.1. Taxonomy (NCBI): domain Eukaryota; kingdom Metazoa; phylum Chordata; class Mammalia; order Eulipotyphla; family Soricidae; genus Sorex; species Sorex araneus. Next base: position 267,800,138 of record NC_073303.1, read on the forward strand.
TGCCTGGTGCGTGCACGTTGCTCTGCCACCCCGGCATGGCGTTCTCTCCCAGCTCTGCTCAGACACCAGCTGGGGTCTCCTGCAATCACCCTCTTCAATTCCTCCGCGTCTGGCCTCATGCCACTCCACATTTCTGTCTTCTCAGCCGCTGCCTTGCGCCCTCTTTTCCTCTCCTCTCTCTTGGTGAAAGAGTTTCCTGAAGTTGCTGTGCATCTTTTTCAACTAGAAAGGAAGTTTTTCAAGGGCAGGCGAGCTCCTCTGGGTCACTATACACAGAAGTCCCCAGAAGTGTGTCTGGCCAATGGTTGACACTCCGCAAGTATTTGTTGAATAAACACAAGTCAAGAGGCCTCCTCAGGATGTGTCGATGGAGGTTTTCACTGGCTGGTGTCTTTTTCATGGAGACTAACAGGGCTAAGCGCCCACGGAGGGACCCCACGGGTGGCATTCTCTTAGAGGGACTGCGTCAGGCCTTAGGGTAACTACATCAGGCACTAAATGGAAACTTTTTCCACATTCAAAATGGAAAATTTTCTGCAGGAAAGGCCCTTGAGAACAACAACAAAACACCAAAAAGTGACAGAGCATTTTCACCTCATTTATCACAAGGAGCCATGGACTCTTCTCTTCACGGGTCTATTATTGGGCCCAAAAGTAAAAGTCCACAGAGCAAACACACCCGGTCCAAGGGCTCTTCACCTCAAAAGTCCTGTCCTCAAGTTCATTCCCGGTTTCTCTCTGGGCAGAATGTAATGTCTGATAAATTGGTTTAATAAAAGCTCCAACGCAGCCATTTTTGTTTCTGTTAGGCGGTCGACTCCGAATGACAAGTCTGGGGCTTACTGCCCTTCTTCATGTATGGGCCAAAGTCGCCAATTTTCTTCTAGCAAGTGGTATTTTCTACTCATTCTGGATCAGCCGGAGGCCCTTTCCCCTCTGTGCTCTGAAGCAGAAGTTGTGTGACCCTTGGGACGAGTTTCACAGGAGAAAGGTGAGCAGGTGACAGCCAGAGACTTTGGGGCGTTCTGGCTGTCCCCTCCCACGTGGGGCCCTCCCTGGCCTTGCACCTCCTCCTGCATCCCCCTGGGTCCTGTTTGCTCTCTCCACAGATGCCATTTCCCATCAACACTTTCAGGACTATCCACACGTCAGCTTTTATGCACCTTGGAACTACTTTTGAGTTGTGTTATTGACACAACATTGCAGACCAGAGTATGATGCATTGGACACACCATGAGGAGAAAGTCCATGAATGAAGACCAGTAGCTTGACCTGTTATCTCGAGGTCAGTAGATGCAAATAGACAATACCATTTCATGGTCTTGATCAGACACGGACTTTAAAAAGAGAAGAATTTGGCGAGGGCAGAGAAACAGCACAGGGTTAAGGCAGTTGCCTCGCACGACCTGTTTTGATCCCCTGCATTGCATGATTCCCTGAGCACTGTCAGGAGTAACCCCTGAGCTCTGCTGTGTGTGACTCAGTACCCCCAAAGGGACAAATATGTAGACAAACAACAGTTAAAAAGGATTTTTTGGTTAATTTTAATTTATTTATTTTATTGAATCACCATGTGGAAAGTTACAAAGTTCTCAGGCTTATGTCTCAGTTATGCAATGCTCAAACACCCGTCCCTTCACCAGTGCCCATATTCCACCACCAAAAACCCCAGTCTACCTCCCACCCCCAACCCCCACCCCCGCCTGCGTAGCTGATAAATTTCACTTCATTTTCTCTTTACCTTGATTACATTCCATATTTCAACACAAAACTCACTATTGTTATTGGAGTTTCCCCCCCCCCCAAAAAAAAACAGCCCTACTGACAAGGAAGCATTTGATAACTAGTTTTCCATTGCTGAGAATGAAGAGATATGAAGGATTTCTGAATTTTAAGAGATATCAGAAGGATTCTGATATCTAGGATTTCTGTATTTTAGTATTTTAGTAATTAAGTCCAGGGAGATTTATGTTAGAAATTGCATCATTTCCCTTCCTGGGGCAGCATGGGACAATATTTCACAGTCTAGAGACATGGCTGCAAGCAGTTGCTGGGACCAAAAGTAGTCTAGCTGGCCTCCGGATCGTGGTCGATCAGCAGCAGAGCGGCCGCACAAACGTGTGGCCACCCGGGTTGAGTCTCGGCGGAGCGTGCGCTGGTATTGCCCCCGGTCTGAGACTGCCCCTAAAAAGGATTTTGGAGGGGATGAAAATCACAGTTAAGACATTTCCAAGGAATGACCAGGGAGCCAAATGCTCCCGCCACTGTGTGCCTCGACCTGCCTGCAGACACTCTGTTGATGAGTTAAAGACCAGCAAACCAATTCCTCAGCCCGGGTGCAGCACACCTCCCGGCAGTTCCAAGTGTGGCGCAGAGACCAGCGTGCCCGCCTGGCCCAGCCGCCCTCCCTCCCCCTGCCCCGCCCAGACCTGTGGAATCCCGACCCGAATTGGCACCAACTCCCTGGGGTATCCCCAAGCATCTTTCCTCGGGGCAGACTCCTCTCAGGTCAACAGTGCTGGCCTATCAGAATCACCAACCTCGGCTTCATCCACCGTCACATCCTGACGGTGGGGTGGGGCCGGTGGCTGCTGGCCAGCGTGTTGGTGGGACCAGGCTGTGCTTGAGGCCTTGGAGCTCCTCCCACTGTGGTTGCTATCTGGGATCCGGAGTTCTGGATGAAATGATTCGGAATGATTGGCGGATGACGCAGCCTGGGCCCGAGGGCTTGGAGGGGTCAGTTATTTTCTCTCCCTTTGTTCAGGCGCAGCTGTAGCTCCCTATAAACGCTGCCCCGAGTGTGTGCCCGTCAGTCATCAGGGACTCATGAGTCATGGGGTTCGTGAGTGGCCACTTTGGGAGCTGGTCAGCGAGGCGCCTGGTCCCCACACACAACCCGGAGCATGAGAACTCGGACCCTTGGGTGCCCGTTGTCAGTTACTTTGCAGCCGAGTCCTCACTGCCTGGGACACGTGACACAGGGGCCTGTTCTCGCAGCTTGCTGCGGCCCCTGCTCCCCGCTTCTGGCCCCCGCACCCCACACCCCTCCCCAAGGGCGGCTGTTGCAGCTCCCTCCCCCCATTTCCTTCTGCGACTAGCTGGCATCTCTCTTCCAGGGAGTCCCTGGGTGGAGTGAGAGCCTCTCAGCTCGGGCTGCGTGTCAGAGGAGAGGGCAGGGGGAGGGGGCCTGCCGTGCATTCGGGTCCCTTGCATGCTCCCTGTAGTGATTGATCCCTGAGCATGGCTAGGTGTGACCCCCAAAAGAGACAACAAGCAAATAAAAAGAATTTCTGGTGTCATGGCCACTGCCCAGGACTCAAAAGTCAGAACCTTGGGGGGGGGTGGGCTCAGGCAGGAGCAGTTTGGGGAAGGGGTCCGAGCATGCGGCTCTCTGTATGCCAGGAGTGTCCGGAACTCTCCAGGTGAGTCCAATGGGCGACTGAGTGGGGAGCCACCACCCCGATCCTTTGCCTTTGGGGGTCTCTCTGAAGCCTCACTCAGCACCCTTGGATTCTCCCCACGCGGCTGTTCCCTGGGCCTGGCCAGCTTGTCTCGGCAGGACCTGGAGGGACAGGCTGGTGAGCCAGCAGAATGTTCTCCTCCCAACTGCTGACCTGGCTTTGGGGCCGGGTGTCGGTGGCTGTGATCCCCATTCGGTGGGCCTAGGGGGAGAGAGAGAAGAAGCATCAAGACCACCCACCTCTGCCCAGCACTTCCCGCTGGCGAACCACATCTCTGTCTTCGCGAGATCCGGCTGGTTCCTCTCTCCAGCCCCGGTGCGTCCTGGGTTTCAGCTGAAAGGTGTCTTTTTTTAAAAAATAACTTATTTATTTTTTAATTAGTGAGTCACAGTGAGGGTACAGTTACAGATTCACACATTTTCATGCTTGTTTTTCCCTCATGTAATGTTGAGAGCCCTCCACCACTTATGAACCCAGTATCTCTCCCACTCCCCTATCCCATCCCCCCCACCCCACTTTGCCTCTGTGGCAGAGCATTCCAATTTGTTCTCTCTCTCTCTCTCCTTTTGGGTGTTGTGTTTGCAATAGGGGTATTGAGTGGCCATCATGTTCAGTCTCTAGTCTACTTTCAGCGTGCATCTCCCTCCCCACTTGGGATTTCCAATCACATTTTACTTGGTGCTCCCTTCTCTATCTGGGATGACTTTCCCCCATCAGCTGGAAGGTGTCTTAAGACACAGTTTTATTATTTTCATGTGAACTCTTCAGCTCCTGGAGAAAGGGAGTGACAGGGGAAGAGAGGAGGAGAGAGAGAGAAAGAGAGGGAGAGAGAGAAAGGGAGGGAGAGGGAGAGAGAAGAGAGACAGAAATGAGAGACAGAGAAGGATTGAGAGGGAGAGAGAGATGGGGGGGAAGAGAGAGTTTCTCCTCAAATCTCAGTTCTGCTCAATTCCTTTCAGCTGATCGAACGAGGCCCACCCAGGCAGGCGATCTAATCTTTTTTCACTTAAAATCAGCTCATTAGAACATTAATCATAGCTACAAAATATCCTTCACAGCAACCCCTGGCTAGTGTTTGGCTTGAACAGCTGTGGATTATTTGCTGGCCCAGTAGCCAATTAGGCGAGTTACACGGGCCCTCAGAGCTGAGGGCCCCGCACTGGGCAGAGGCCAGAGTTTCTCTGACTTCCCTGCCAGTGGGCACGCCCAATCAGTGTTGTTTCCCAGCAGGGGGCACTGCGGGGTGGCTGCCTCCCCAACACCCCCTGTCCACGCGGCAGCGAGTCCTGCTCTGTGCTCTGGCTGCACCATCTCTACGGTCAAGGGCTTCCTCGAGGGCCTGGACGAGACTCACCCATGGACCGTCGGAAGGAAAGATGCTTGTTACTGCAGACACCAGACTGGGCTCTGTGGTGGGGAGGACGTAGCTGGAGGAAGTCTGAGGAAGGTGAAGGGACGCATGTGGCAGCCGAGTCCCCCCAGTTCCCCTCTTGCTGCTCTCCAGGGTCAGCGTCCCCAGAGCTAAACTTACTGGGTTGCTTCCCGCCTGGGGCTCTTCCCCAGTGCTCCCACCGGCTAGACCCATCTTCCTGTTTTCATCTAAGCTGTAAGCTGGGGGTCACTCTGGGCTGTTCCCCGGCTTACGCACCTTTTATATCCAATCAGGGATCAACTTCGTAGGTTCTTGCTCGGAAACTTTCCTAGAACCTATCCTCCGCCCCTTCTCCCTGATTCCAGTTCCCACGAGTCTCTCACCGGCTCCCTAACGCAGGCTACTGAAATGCATTCGAACAACTAAATGCTAAAACTAAGCAAGTTAGAACATCGGGCCAGTTGGACCCCCAACGGCCACCTCTGGCCTCCCGTGCACCTTATCTCCCCACAATACACGTGCATATCTTTTTTTGTGGAATGTATTTCTATAATTCCACATTCGCACAGGACCATGGCTCGGATTCCTTAGTTTGACCCATGTCTCATTAACAGACGCTTCCATTCCTTGACTCTGCTGCACATCAGCATCCCACGTCAACCCCTTGATGTTCCTCAAAGATGGTTTCACATCCCTTTAATCTGTTTGTGCTTTCCCCCATTCCTGAGATGTAGTGGTCCCCCCCACCTGGACCTGTAAACCAGCATCAGCCATGCCTGCGTGGTCAAGCCCTCTCATCTTTTGGTACCTCACTCAAACGTCAGTCATGTCTGGAAAATGTTCTTGGTGATGAGTGATTCCTCTGCCCCCCATCAAAGAGCCAGAAACACCCTGGGTCAATGGTGCATGAATATGGCATCATTGTAAAAATTAAAAGTACCACGGATAAAACAAAAGTCTCTCAGAATCCAGACCGAATCCCGCCTCCCACTTTTGGTTGTCGGTCTGCTGTGGATCATTCCAGACTTCCCCCCATCAACAATTTGTCTTAGAAACGCTTCCGTGTGAGAACATGCAGATAGAGCTGTCTCTAGAATCCCAGTGCTGTGGGTTGGTCCCGCGAGAATGCATCATAGTATACACAGCCCCTCTGCTACTGACGGAGAGGCCCGTCTCCCCCAGAGACTGTGGAATCAAAGTGCCACAAATAAAAAGCATTCAGCATGCCTCCTTAGGCATACATATCAAGTATTTATTTTCTACAGAGATGTCAAAACATAGAAGTCCGCATTGGTGTATATATATATATATATATTTCAACATATATATACATATACATATATATATAAATATATATAAAATTGTTGTTGTTTAGCCTCACTGAGTGAATCTTAGAGCTTACTCCTGACTCCGCACTCAGGGATCACTCCTAGCAGTGCTTGGAAGACCAGTTGGGATGCCATGGATTGAACCTGGGTCTGTCACATGCAAGGTAAGTGCCGACCTATTTTGCTTTTTTTTTTTTTTTTGCTTTTTTTGGGTCACACCCGGCAATGCACAGGGGTTACTCCTGAATCTGCACTCAGGAATTACTCCTGGAGGTGCTCAGGAGACCATATGGGATGCTGGGAATCGAACCTGGGTCGGCGAGTTCAAGGCAAACGCCCTACCCGCTGTGCTATTGCTCCAGCCCCAGTGCCGACCTATTGTACTATCTCTGTGACCTGATTCTACACATTCTTGACACAGTTTCTGCTCTTGTGCATTGGTAAGTTTCTTGTATAATCTGAAAAATTTTCTGATAGACACACAAGAGAGTATTTTCCTCTTTATCACCGGCATCTTTTATCATAAGACAGCTGATGTGTTTAAGTAGTGAAGTTTATTATTCTTCATTTTGGTTTGTGTGTTTTTCTATGTACCAAAGTTGTTTATGTGTTTCAGTTCATTTAACCTTATTTTTGTTATCCTACGGTCATAGTCTTTACCTTTAGCTATTCACATTACTTACAATTGTAAGTAATTGTAACAAAGTAGCTTTGTTTCTGTTGGAGGGTATTGTCCAATTTTCTTTGTTTTTCTTACTTGAAAGTCAGTTGGTTCATATTATTAATTGAATAATAGTCCATCCCCACCCCCAAATTTAAAGGAATTTAAAAAAATTAATGGCATTTTATATTTATGCTTGGATCTTTCTCTGCTAGTTTTTGGCTCAGGACCACCCTGCTTTAGTTCCTGTAGTTTTATCATACGTTTGGTACTGAAACAAAACCAGTCATTATTTTTGTTGCCTGTATTCTCCTGTGAGATATCGGGTGGATGAGACTGTGTCTGATCTGTTGCTGAAATTCAAAGACCTTTCACCTCATTTGCTTTCTTGATAATAGCATGATGCCTATGAAGAAATCCAGCTGCTCCTGGGGGCTACATTTTGTGTTCCTAATGTCTCAAAGATCACAGGGAAAATTCACAGTTTCTGCAGCATTTCCCCATTTCTTCTTGTAGGTTGGAGCTCTCAGGGAGTTATTTCATATGAATCTTATTATTATTTAATTTGGTTGTGAATAAATAATGCATACGCAGAGTACAAATCCCCAAAGACACAAAAGTGAAAAGTTGAGCCCCCCTCAGTATTTCAAAGGCTTTGGTCCCACCAAATTCTTCTTTGACCTTGCAGAGAGCCGACACATCCTCAGATTTGCACCGGGAGATTTTATTTAATAATAGAGCTTGGATATTGATCCACGTGGTGCTGATTCATGAGACGGCTGTGCCCGGTTTCAGGTGACCGGAAGGCAGTTTGGTGACTTCAGAAAATACCCTCAATAAGTATAGTCAACCCACATATCCAGAGTAAAAGTCATGCAGAGTCCAAGGTACTTTTTGAGCTTCGATTTATACCATTCACTTTGCATTCCGAGAAATTTCTAGAAACTTCTCCAATCAAGACCCTGAGGGACACTCACTTCAAGGTCTCAAGTCTGCTCTGACATGGCCCCAGAATCCAGGGCTACTATAAAAGCCAAGGATGGGACCAGCAGGGAGTACACGTGTGTCTATGGTAAGAGGTTCACGAAGCACCGTACCCACTAACCAGTGGGTCCCGCCTGAAGCTCTAGTAAGCAATGGCTGCACAAGCCATTTGAATGAACTGTGTTTGCCTCAACTGTTCATTAGGAACTAGCAGTAAAGAATGGGCTTGGACTTCACAGCCCTCGTGCTGCTAACCAAAGCACAGATTAATTTCACCCGGTGGCTGCAGGTATTACTCCTGCCCTGCACTCAGGATCGTCCTGGCGGGCTCGGGGGCCATGTGGGGCTCCCTGGATCAAACCCGGGCCAGCCGTGTGTGGGGCCGTAAGTGATCAGCCTTCATGCCGGGCACTGAGGGAAGTTGCTCTGCTCACGGGGACACTGGCCTCTGTTTGGGCCTTGACTGTTTGGAGGGAGGCAAGGAGGCTGAGGTCAGAACTCAGATGGGAACATCCTCTCACAGCGACTGGCTCAGGGCTTCCTGCTGCAGGCCGAGTCGGTGGAGCTCGGACCCTGGGCCAGAAAGGCCTCCTGCCCTTCACTCTGCATGGTCGGGGTCCTGGTTCTGAGGACAAGGGGGCTTTTCTGGGGGTTCCAGAGAATATTTTTTGTGAGCTTCTTCCGTCCCCTATTTCACTTCCATTGGATGCGCCCTGTTTCCTCCTTTCTCCCGTTAATTCTGGTCGACTTTTTTGGGAAGTGTGTGTGTGTGTGTGTGTGTGTGTGTGTGTGTGTGTGTGTGTGTGTGCGCGCGCGCGCGCGCGTGCGCGCCTTCCCTTACCCTGCTCTGTCTTTCTCCATGCAAAAGAATCCAGACACAGGGAGAGGCGGCTTCTCCTTTGCTTGGCCTCCCTCCCTCCCTCCCTCACTCCCTCCCCGCCTCCTCCTGGTTTGGATGCTGCGGGCCCTCCCTTCAGCATGGAAGGTGCCCGCTTCCTGAGTCCATGTTCCCGGATTCATTTTTTCTTCCTCACGGGTGTGTCCTTTCAACCCTGGGCCCCTCTCCTTGCTCCTTCAGCCGCTTGCTTTGCTGGAGGGCCACAGGGCCTTTGCATGTCCCTCACAGGAACTTTCTGCTATTTCTGGCTCTTGGATGCAGAGCTCGAGACTGCCCATGCACAGGGACCGAGGAGGCGTCGGACATCAAGCACGGGCTGACACCATCAGGTTTCGATCAAAATTTAATTAAGATTCAAATTAGAAAACATCACATTCCACCGCGTCCCAGAGGCAGCTGGCGGAAGCTAAACCAGCGCAGCCCCCTGGAATCTACAGCTGGGAAAGGCAGGCATGGGGTGGGCGTGTGTGGGGGGGGGGAGGGGGAAGGTGTCCCTCCAACTCCACAGGTCAGTTAAGGGCGCCGTGACCGGCCCGTGAAGCAAGGCTGTGGCCCCCCCCCCCTCGAGAGCAGGCTCGTCCTAGCGGGGCCCCTGAGATTTGAGCCTGCTTTCTGGGGGGACCTCTGGGCTGGGGGGCGCTGGCTTGAGGTATCTCGAGAGTGGATAAAGGCGTGGCACCCGCCGCTGTGTTCTAGGCTCTGGGCGGGGCTCGCTCAGCTGCGGGGGCGGGGGGGGGGCAACGCCGGGGTCCAGAGGCCGGCGGAGGCGCCTCCCCCTGGTGCCCAGAGCCGCAGAACCCAGGAGCGACGCCTCGGCCCGAGGGCCGGGGAGATCCAGCTTCCGGTCCAGCGGGGCCCGAGCCAGGACTCCCGCACTCGCCGGGAGGGTCCTCTGCAAGGCGCAGGCTCGCCTGGGTGGGGTGGGGGGGCGGGAGGCTGAGCGGGACCCCCCAGCAGAGCGGACGCCAGGAGCTCACTGAGGGGGGCACAGAACCCGGAGTGGGGGCGCAGGGTTTGAGCGGAGCAGAGGTGGCAGCTGGTGTCACAGCAGCGGGAAGGTCAGGGCAGAGCCCTGGACCCCTGGCAGAGAGGGACCAAAGGGACCGGGAGCCCCCCAGGGCCCTGGGAACAGACACGCGCACTGTCGGGAGGCGCAGGGACGTGTCCGGCTCCGCGGGTGCCGGGGAGACCAGCGTCCCCTGGCCCCAAGCCCCAGTCCTGAGCCTCCTGGGTTCCATCCGCGCCCCTGCCCTGCCCGTCACTTCGGCTGGGCAGACCCCGGGGCCTGCTCGAGCTTGAGACCGTAGCCCCCGAGGCCCAGGTCCCCCTCGTAGATGTTCTCCCTGCTGGGCGTCTGGGGCGACGGCCGCTGGTTCACACCCAGCCCCACCCCGGGGCTGCCGGGTGACGTGGCTTGTTCCTGGACATTCATGGCCAGTTCGTCCTGGTGGACAATGCACTCCACATCATCTTCTTTGAGCTGTTCCTGGGGGAGAGAGAGAGAGGGATGGAGGGAGGGAGGTAGGGAGGGAGGGAGAAAGAGAGGGATGGATGGAGGGAGGGAGGGATGGAGAGAGGAGGAAGGGAGGGAGGGAGAGAGAGAAGGAGAGGGGGAGAGGGAGGGAGAGAGAGGGGGAATAAGAAAGAGGAGAGGGAGAGAGAAAGAGGAGGGGGGAGAGAGGGAGAGAGAGAAAGAGGGAGGGAGAGGCGTGAGAGAGGAGGAAGGGAGGAAGGGAGGGAGGGAGGGAGAGAGAGGGAGGGAGGGAGAGAGGGAGAGAGAGAAGGGGAGAGAGGGGAAGTAAGAAAGAGGAGAGAGAAAGGGAGAGAGAAAGAGGAGGGAGGGAGGGAGGGAGAGAGGGAGAGATGGAGAGAGGAGGAGAGAGGGGGAGGGAGGGAGAGAGGAGTGAGAGAGGGAGAGACAGAAAGAGAGGGGAGTAAGAAAGGAGAGAGAAAGGGAGAGAGAAAGAGGAGAGGGAGAGAGGAAGGGACAGAGAGAGGGAGGGGGAGAGAGGAAGAGAGAGACAAGGAGGAGAGAAGGAAAGGGAGAAAGGGAGAGGGAGGGGGAGGAGTCACGGCTCAGCCTTCTCCCCAGAACCGAGGGTATGACCCTGAGGTCCCTCACCTCCTTGCTGCCCGTCTCCCCTTGCTGACAGCTGCCACCATCGCCTCCACTTCCCAGGTCAGCTTTGAAGCCCCCCCCCCCCATGCCCCGAGTCCCCAGGGGTCCCGGCCTGAGCTGGGGCAGGATGTCAGGGAGGCACCCTGGATTTCCTGGGCGCCTGCCCAGGAGTGAAGTGTTGGGGGTTCTGGGAGTGGATTCCTGTGAGCCCGAGCCACGCTCCTGCCTGTCCCGGGGACAGAGGGTGGGAGCGTCGGGACAGACGGGGACATTCCCGTGCTGACGCGTCAGCGGCCGGGAGGAAGCAGCTCCATGATGGCCGAGGGGTGTGAGTAGGAGTCAGCGGCCACAGGAGCCAGCCGGGCTCTGTCTGAGACGCCCCTGGCTGCCCCGCCGTGTGCCCCCTCCAGCTTCGGGCAGGGGCACACAGGGGCGTCTGCTCGGAGAAGAAGAGTCTGCAGGGGGGCGTCCAGCCCAGCGCCTGGGATGCGAGGCTGCACCGTGAGAGAGTGTGGGCTCCCCTGGGGTCACGTCCCCGAGCCCCCATACTCAGCGAGGAAGCGCAGCCTTCCTGCTGTGGGGAGAGTGGCCTTCGGAGTGTGTCTGTTACGGGTCGGGGGACAACAAGACGGGAAGGGGAGTGGACGGGACCGAGAGTCCTGGCCACGGAGTCCACCTCGCACGCAGCCGGCCCTGTTGGGTCCCCAGCTCTGTACCTGGGCACCCCGAGGCCCTTCAGGAGGGAGCCCGGAACACAGAGCCAGGAGTAAGCTAGCACTCTCCCCAAAAAAACCAAGGAAAGCGTCAGAAGCCGCCGTAGCGCCAGGCAGACGTGACATCCCGTGTTCCTCGGATGGGGCGACCTCGAGAACGACCTCCGGATTCTCCCTCTGGCTTTACCACCTCCGGGTGGCAGACCCCGGGGTTGATCTCACGAGAGCCATGCTGAGGTCACGTGGCGGGGGGCACTGGGCTGGGACCACCAGAATCCCAACTCTCCGTGTTGGAGGCAGGGCCTGGGGGGCTGCGTTTCCCACGCTACTGGCTGGGGACCTCACTTTGGGGGTCACGGCCCGAGAGTGGCCGAGTGCACGTTCTCTCTGGAAGCGGGCGGTGGCCCACGGACCCCAGCCTTCTGCCCTCTCCTGCCCCCCTGCTCTGCTGTTTGCTGGCCGTGAGTCTAGCTGCTTCTCAGCATTTCTCTTTCTTATCCCCGTTCCACTCCCTCGGGTGATAAAGCCTCGGCCTGATCCCAAAGCTGCAGGCACGGCCGTTAGCTGAGGACACATGGCTTCCTTTACATGCTTGAAATTCATTTTCTGGTCAGAAAATATTGGTGGCCGTAAAAACTTGCATTTTTCAAAGAAGGAGCCAAGCTCCGCAGCGAGGGAGCAGACGGGAGGGAGAGACAGTGCTCGGCACAGTGAGTGCCAAGGGAGCTGCGGCTTCTTCGGACTCATCAATAACCCGGGTCCGTCCCGGCGGGGGGGGGGGGGGCTTATTTTACTCACCCCGTAGGCCTGTGGGCTGGTGAGCAGCCTGGAGACGGGCCCACACCATTCGGGCAACGTGCTGGTCAGCGGAGGGCCCGAGTGGGTCAGGATGGGCTTCAGGTACCTGCAGGCTGTTAAGGAGCACTCGCCAGGGGGCCAGAGTCAAAGGCGGCGTCTCTGCACCGCGCTAAGCCACGGCACAGTCAGCCCGGCTCCCCCGAGATTCCCGCCCCCCCACACACGGGGGGCAGCTCAGCCCACAGGAACCGCGGCCCAGACTCTTGTCCACACCTGTTTGCAGCCCGTCAGGCCGCCCCTAACCAGCCACCGGCCTCGCCAACCCCACAGAGCACCGCACCAGCCCCGAGAGCGAGCACTTCAGAATGATCTTAAATCAGAGGAGGACAGGTTGTTTTCTTAAAACAGCACCGCCAGCTTAAACCACCTGTAATTTTCACAAAGAGGCAAGAGGTGTGTTTTTTTTTTTTTCCCTTCATAAAGTGTCGGGTTATCTGAGAGCTGGGTAGCCAGCCTCAGCTGCTTTCCGAAATGCTTTACTTTCTCTCTTGCCCGCAGTCACGTCTTGCTTTCTACGTCCAGACATCACTCTACAGAGTTAGGGAAATGAGTGGGTGCCAGGTGTATTCTATTGTCCCGCACCTGCCTTTCCCGATGCTCCTTCCCGGAGCGCAGGAAAGAAGGGCCGCTCACCTCAAGCCCAGGGGCTGGCCTCCGATAAAGGTGACCACTTTCATCTTTTTATAAAACACAATTTTTTCTCTCTCTTTTTTTTTTTTGCTCAAAAAAAAAAAGTATTATTTCACCTTTCCATCAGAAACAACACTTGCCCTTCAGAGTATTTCTTCTGCAGAGGAATATTTCACCCCATCGGTTTCCCACAAAGCGGCAATAAGCAGCAAGAGGGGAAGGATGGAAAGCAGCTAACACGGGCTGGCTGGCGGGGCCCATCAGGGTGGGGGTGCTGAGTGGGGGGCGGCTCCGCCAGAGCTCTGCCACCACTGGGCAGACAGGTCTGGCCTTCCCGGGACGCCCTGAACTGGGGGTGACAGAGGAGGACGCGGCTCCCTGGGGACCGGAAGTTGGGGGGCCTCTGAGTCTGAACCAGACCCCGCCAAAGCCGTGGCCAAGCCGCATTGCCCTGCACACAGCCCCCGTGTGAGGTGAGAGGGCACTGACCCGCGGCTTCCGGAGTCTATGAACGGCAGGTTGGGTCCTTTTTAGTGGCCGAGTGGAATTCCACAGTGGAAAACCACAAGCACCCATTGTCTGTGGAGCAGGTACAGACCACTTAGACGGTCTCTTGCCTCAAGGGCGTGAAAGCAGACGGGGGTGCACATGTCTCTGGCAGAGGCTTCCCAGTCCCTGCAGGGACTGTCCTGCAGGCCAGTGGCGGGTACAGAGTTTCTACTTTAAACCTGGATGGTCCGAGAGTGGATTATGCTCAGACAAGTAAGTCCAACCGAGAGCAACCTACGATTCCACTCTCGTACAGTCATAAAGAGATGAATGAACCAAGTCAATAAAATAGTCTGAGAACGAAAGGCCAAGTGAGTGACTTTAAACAGGGAGGGAAGAGGGGGCATTTGTAGGACACGGGAAGGAGGTGGGGTATGGGTGACGCTGATTTATACGCACTCACCCTGAACACCATCACGCTGTAAATCCATGCGCCTCAATCACCAAGGAAAGAGACACCCCTAGATGTTCCAAAAGGTCAAGTCAAAGATATAGCTCTTGGACCGAGGTATTGGACAGAGGAGTAGGAGAAGAATGGGGAAGGTGTGAAACAGAATGGGGAACATAATGTTTGTGTTTCCTTCCCTTCCTTCCTTCCTTCCTTCCTTCCTTCCTTCCTTCCTTCCTTCCTTCCTTCCTTCCTTCCTTCCTTCCTTCCTTCCCTCCCTCCCTCCCTCCCTCCCTCCCTCCCTCCCTCCCTCCCTCCCTTCCTTCCTTCCTTCCTTCCTTCCTTCCTTCCTTCCTTCCTTCCTTCCTTCCTTCCTTCCTTCCTTCCTTCCTTCCTTCCTTCCTTCCTTCCCTCCTCCTTGCCTCCCTCCCTCCTTCTTCCTTCCCTCCTTCCCTCCCTCCTCCTTCCCTCTCTCCCTCCCTCCTCCTTCCCTCCTTCCTTCCCTCCCTCCTGTCTTCCTTCCCTCCCTCCCTCCCTCTCTCCCTCCCTCCCTCCCTCCCTCCCTGACGTGTCAAACCAGTGAGGGACTGAGGACCGGCAGCTGTCCAGGAACTGGGGCAGGTTCAGCAGGTGGGGAGGTCCTTTGCCTCTGACTGGGGCCTCCCTGAGGGCAGGGCCGTCCCCATCAGTCACCTGGACACAGTCACTTTGATCTACCCCACCCGAAGCTGAACTGATGGTGAGACTGGAGTCAGGAACGCCGTGTGCCTGAAATTCTGCAACAGATGGGAACTTAGGATGTTTAAATAAAAAAAAGGGAGAGAAAAGAACAGAATAGGCTCAGAGGGGAACGTGACTTGCTAGATGAAACCCAATCAGAGTTGGGCCCAATACCAAGGACATTCCCACCCTGCCGGGGTCTTCCTCGTGGGAGACCGACTCTGAGCTTCAGATCTTGTGTGATTGATGACTGATCGGGAATTAGGGATTTGGTGACCTTGTGTGCCTTCTTTGCCGAGAAACATCTGAAAAATGACTGGTTCTCCAAGATTATTGGAATTGCAAAAGTATGAAACCTCCTTTGATCTTAAAACAATCCCAATAACCCAATTGCTGAATCTGCAAAAGGGGCTCTTTATTTCCTCGGGGTCTAGTTTAAGCTTGGAGAGGGAGAGCCCCCACTGGGTATTTGGGGGATGGCTCGGTTTGCTTCTCTAATAAGCCAGGAATGCTCTGAGATAAAAGGCTGAAACTCTGGGGGATTAGAGCACAATGAGTTTTCTCATCTTTCAAGGGATTCCCTTCGGGAATAGCGGTTTGGGCACGAGGTAGAAATAAAGGCTGGACCTCCACTTGGAGCGGAGCATGCCTGAGATGGGAAAGGCGGGAGCAGATGCCTTTTCTCCTCTGGCCTGAGCCATCTGGAGATCTGGAGCTACACCGAGTGCTCAGAGAGCGGACATCCCCATCTCGGGAACATTGATTTCTTTTTTTTTCTTTTTGGGTCACACCCAGTGATGCACAGGGGTTACTCCTGGCTCTGCACTCAGGAATTACTCCTGGCGGTGCCGGGGGTGGGAAGGGGAGACCATATGGGATGCTGGGAATCGAACCGGGGTCAGCCATGTGCAAGGCAAATGCCCTACCCGCTGTGCTATCGTGCCAGCCCCGAACATTGATTTCTGTCTGCCAGTCGTTGCTTTAGTTGTTTTAAACCCGTGTGGTCTGTCCGTTGTAAGTGGCCCAAACCAGCGGCTCTTGCTCAAGTCTCTGAGGACAAGCCAAGGCATATCTGGGAGGTGTCTGAACACCCTACGCCAAGGGCAGAGCCTGGAATAGACATCTGCCCTGTGCTCAGGCTCAGCCCCGGTGCCCCTGAGGTGCTCTGTCTGAGTTCCCGCGTCACCCCCCGGCTCACGCGGTATTGCCCTGCATGCAGAGAGCGGGCGATGGCTGTGGGAAGTAACTGGGCTCTGCGGGAAGAGCTCACGCTTCCCCGAGATGCAGGCAGCATCCCTGTCTTGCTCTCTGTGTGGGCAGAAAGGAGCACGGCCAGCTGGTGGGGGTCTCCGTGCCTGGAAGAGGGATCTCCACAGGAGCCCACTGTGCCGAGCCCCCAGACGGTGAGCAAAGGCGTGTCTTGTGCTCAACTCCCAGCCTGGCTCTCTGCAGTCTTTCTCGAAGACTCTCCTTGCCACAATGACCACCTAGACCTAGGGCAGAAATTCCGTGTCGGAGTCCTTTCCTCAGTGTGGGCTGACCCTGCAGGCCGGGGGCTGTGTTTTCACAAGCACCAGCAGATTGCTTAAGCACCCGCCAGTGTGGGACCTCTGGGCTACCACTACCCACTTTAAGACTGTGACGCCCCGTCTCAAACAGGAAAACAGGACAGCGCGGCAGGGCACTCTCTTGGCCTCAGAGCCTCCTGTCTGTGGGCAGGAGGGTGGGTCTAAGGCAAGGACGTTTGCCCAGAACCCAGAACTTTCCACTGTCTCTGGGTGTCACCCTTTCTCTGTGCTCTGCTTCGCTGGGACCTTTCTCCCCGTGCCCCGTGTCCCTCCCCTGCTTCCCTGCCCATCCACAGCCCTGGCAGCTTCCAGAGAGGCCTAGTGCCATCTCCGTCTTCCTCTTCAGGGGCTCTGTGAAGCCAAGACTTGATTGCTACGGAGTAAAACCCCCTCGTTTCTGTAAAACAAAAAAGGGATCTGATATGCCACACATGTCCCATGTAGGCGCCCGAGTCATGAAACAGCTTTGTTTCCACGGCACCCGCCGGACCCAAACCCGCCCCGCCCCGCCCGAAAGGCCCCCCTCCCCCCCCCCCCCCGCCATCCTTTCATCCCCACCACTTCTGGGAACGTATTTATCACTGCAGCTTTTATCACTTAACGTGGCACCGGGCACCCTGCACTACGGTCTGGCTGGTTGTAGGGGGAGAAAAATGTGACAGTTATAAAGAACACGCCAGCAAATATCTGTAAGCTCTAGCTGCTTCCTCCACTCAGCCTTCTCTTCCCCGTGTCTCTGCTGGAGAACCAGGGCTGTTTGGCCCGTGCCCGTCCCCACAGCCTGAAACGTGCCGATTGCGAGCTCGTGTGCAGCGCAGTGAGGCTCTTCTGTGCGTGGTGTTCCTGCCACGTGCCAGCTGGACCCCAGGGCTGGAGCAGACCCAGGACCTATTCTCCGCCGCTGGCAGGCTGCGAGGGCCCGGCGTCCTGCTCTCTTTGTGTGGACCGCGCGCCCACGGATGGAGCCATTTGTTCCCTGCAGGCTGAAAAGGGTGAGATTCTAGTTTTATCTTTTTTGGGTTATTTTGGTAGAAAGAATGACTTTGAGGGGGGCGTGCAGTGCTCCCCACCAGTGCTCAGAAGGCCAGGGTCCTCTCCTGGAGATAGCATACTGGGCAGTTCAGGCTTCCTGGTTGTGTCCAGAACTGCTGGGGAAAGTCTGGGACACACCCAGCGGTGCTGCTCAGGGTAGCATGTGATGTTGGGGGTTGTGCTTGGGGTCTCCCTCGTGTGTGCAAGGCGTGGGCTCTAGTCCTTTGAGCTACCCCTCCAAATAACACCCCACTTGTATAAGGCTACACTGCGCGTGAATCCCATTGGGATAGTCAGAGGAACTGCCAGGACAGGAGAGAGAGAATAGCCACGTGGTTTAGTTCAGCCTCCAGCCAGTTTTCAAGGTCAATTGATTTCTTATCAACCTCTGAAGACGGTTGATTCTTCCAGTATTATCACAAACTAATGGTACCATCGCTGAAGCCCAAGTGGACTGGTCCCTGGTCAGTGGGGGTCTTATCCCCACATGGTGTCACGGTTTTGATTATTTTCCTGGCATCTGTCTGACTAGTCTCTCCGTGCCTGCTTCAGATGGCAAAACAATAATGTCTCCAGAATTTTCTTTTCTTTTTTTCTTTTTTTTTTGTTGTTGCTGCATGAACTGGTATTTTAACAGCCCAAGCTGGACATCAAGCTTTTCAACACGCATTGTGTGCAGGTAGAAGTTTAACTAAAGGCTTCCCTAAGGGAATTCTGGGCTTGTAGCTTCTCTCAGTTTCCCTGGTGTCATTACTCCCGCTGTGGCTAATTTCACAGCACTGGGGAGAGGTCACTGAACACGCGCTTGGGAAACTCTGTTCTCTGCCCACCCTCGGCTGTGGGCCCCATGAATTTGTGTGGATGCTTCCAACACTGGCTCAACACTTTCAGATTTGCAAGGACACAGGGAACATCCCATAAGCACTCATTTGCTTATCCAGTCCAAGAGTGAGAATGACGGGGACACTACCACCATGGTAATGACATAACATTTAACATTTTAAACACCCACCTTCTCCAGTCTAAGGCACCCTTTGAAAACAGGACTTCCAGCGGAATGGAAGGGCGTGTCTACACTGCCAGGACAGAGCCCTGGCTCAGGTGGGCACGCCCTGTCCTAGCTCTCATTGGCGTAACTCCCCCAGGTGCCTGCACTGTATTTGGGCCTGAACTCCAGGCCCTATAGATGCTCACCTTCCCGCTCTGGGGTTTCCCTCTTACACTCAACCATTTCAGTCATTGTTTTGAATTCCAGTTTATAGTGTTTGTCCTGTATAATTTTCTTGAACTGGATGAGTATGGTGTGTGTGTGTGTGTGTGTGTGTGTGTGTGTGTGTGTGTGTGTGTGTGTGTGAGAGAGAGAGAGAGAGAGAGAGAGAGAGAGAGGAAGAGAGAGAGGCCTGTCTTCTGTCTTTTCCTTATTTATAGGGAAGCTATTTGACTCCTTGTCCCCTTCTAATAACTCTACATGGATTTGACTCTCATTCTTTTCTGTTGTGAATTTTTTAGTTTTGTTTTTGGCCCTTACCCAGTGATACTCAGGCCTTACTCCTCTCTCTGTGGTCTGGGATCCCTCCTGGTGGTGCTCAGGGGACTTTATGGGGTACCTAGGATCAAACAGGGGTCCACCACATGCACGGCCAGGCCCTACCTGCTGTACTGTCTCTCCAGCCCCCCTGCTAAGCATTTCAAGGGGTGACAGATCCCTTTTGTGTCACCTGGCGCACGAATGTGACTTGTGCCCTGAGCTTTCCTGCCCCTCCACTGAGCTTCTCTCCATCCCCAAAGTCTCCCCTTGGGGCGGCCGTGACCCGCTCCTTCTGTCTGCACACTCGGCTCTCCAGATGGCTGGTCCCCACCCACTTGGGCCTCGAGGTTTCTGAGAAAACATGCCCCTTAGTTTTGCTGTAAATGTGTCTGTGGGGATTTGGGTTTCTGATCTCAGCGTTCTGCCCGTCTGGCGCTGTGGGCTGGAGGGAGAGAAAGGCTTTCACCCCCTCTGCCGTCTTCCTGGAACTCTCCGTATTTTATTTATTTATTTATTTATTTATTTATTTATTTATTTATTTATTTATTTATTTACTCTCCGTATTTTATCTGCTTCCAGGCGGTGAGTGCAGAGCACCAGAATCCCAAATGCCGAGGTGGTCTGGTTAGATTTTTTTTTTTTCTTTTTGGGTCACACCCAGCAATGCACAGGGATTACTCCTGGCTCTGCACTCAGGAATCACCCTTGGCAGTGCTCAGGGGACCATATGGGATGCTGGGAATCGAACCAGGGTTGGCTGCGTGCAAGGCAAATGCCCTAGCCACTGTGCTATCGCTCCAGCCCAGTCTGGTTAGATTTTTAAGCACATCCTGCATCCTGTATCACCTGCCGGAACTCTCCGAGAACTGTTCCTGAGTCCACACCTGGCTTTGCTCGGTCCATGTGAACTCCCTGCTCAGACATGCCTGAGTCAGACCGTCCCCGAGAGCTCGGGATTCTTACCTGGCCCAGAGCTCGATCTATGAGAAAGTTCCCGTGTGCTTGCCATTTGCAGACAGGGCACCTGCCAGAGACGGCCGCCGTATCCCTCCCTCCGCACCCCTCCCTGAGTGCCGAGCTAGGAAAGTCAGGTCGGAGTGATCAAGAATTCAGGAGGACGGCCGATGAGAGCCCGATAGGGCCGTGTCACGCGATCCTATTTGTAGGGTTTGGTAGGAGCCACCGAGGTTAACGATACCTCTCAGATGGTGAGATTGTTCCGCTGGGCGTCTCGGCTCCCAGGGACAGGCCAGGGGACAGAGAGCGAGCAGCAGGGTGTGCCGGGAAGGTTTCCCCGTGGGCTGCCAAGGCCAGCTGCTTAAGTAGGGCAAGTGCGCACAGATAACCGGGAGACTGGGACGGGAAGCGGGAGGGGCCGAGACTTCATCTTGGCCGCAGCCTGGCTTGGAAAATGGAGGAAATTCTACGCCTGGGGCTTGTCCAAGTGGGGGCCGACCGAGCCCGGTGAGTCAAATGCAGATTTTGAACTCCCTTGGGTGGAGACTGATAATCGATGTTTCAAGCCTCCCCACAACAAGACAAAGGAAAACGGACCAACTGTCCTGCCCGAGGGCTGCCTGGTGGCCCTGGTCCCCCGCAGGCCCCGGGCGCACGTGGAGGTGCCACATTTGCAGCGCAGAGAATGGCAGCAGAGTCCGCCGTCCCCGCGCTGGCTCCGCGTCCCCAAGCTTTATCCTGGGACTCGGGACAGGACTGGCCACTGCCCCCAGCTCCACGGACACCTCCCCCGTTTCCCTGCTCACTGGCATGTTCCATGTGGCCCGATTGGGGCAAATGCTTGGGCGCGGGTGGGCTTGGGTGGCCTTGGGTGGGCTTGGGTGGCCTTGGGTGGCCGGGCAGTGCCAGCCACGCCCACACCCAGACTTGCTCTGGCAGCGGTGACAGTGACACTGGGCCTGGCCGGGTCCCCTGACTGCACTTCGGGGGTCCTTGATGGACATGGAGCAGATGTCCACTTGGTTCCTCTCCCCAGTGGACTGCGTGAGGGCGGGGGACGTCGCTGACCACCCTGGAGTCTCTGATGCACATCTGAGGGGCTCCCAGGGGTCAGCTGCTGAGCCAGCCACACTGTGCGGGTGAGTGTGAGTGTGTATCAGTGTGTGTGTGAGGGTATGTGTGAGTGTGTGTGAGTGTGTGTGTATGGATGGGTGGGTGGGTGTGTCCTGTGGGGTTGGGGGCAGGTTAGACGGGAAAGTTTCCGCTGGACTTTAATGGAGAGACAGCAGTCACCAAGTGCGGGTTTAGGGGTCCAGGTGGCCGGGACCCCTCCCCGTGAACACAAGCCTTCAGAGCCACAGGCCTGGTTGTCCCTGTCCTCACACACGGTGCCCTTAGGAGAGGGGGTGGACAGTGTGTGAGCACGAGCTGGGGGCACTAAGGACAGAAATGGGTGTCTCATGGTTCAGGATGCCAGGAGCCCCTGGAGTGGAGGGGCGGGCAGGGCCAGTGCTCTGCCTCCACTCTGTGGGTGCTCCCAGGGATCTGCCTCCACTCTGTGAGTGCTCCCAGGGGCCTCCTCAGCTCTGTGGGTGCTCCCAGGGGCCTCCCCAGCTCTGTGGGTGCTCCCAAGGGCTGCCCCAGCTCTGTGGGTGCTCCCAGGGATCTGCCCCAGCTCTGTGGGTGCTCCCAGAGATCTGCCCCAGCTCTGTGGGTGCTCCCAGGGGCCTCCCCAGCTCTGTGGGTGCTCCCAAGGGCTGCCCCAGCTCTGTGGGTGCTCCCAGGGATCTGCCCCAGCTCTGTGGGTGCTCCCAGAGATCTGCCCCAGCTCTGTGGGTGCTCCCAGGGGCCTCCCCAGCTCTGTGGGTGCTCCCAGGGGCTGCCCCAGCTCTGTGGGTGCTCCCAGGGATCTGCCCCAGCTCTGTGGGTGCTCCCAGGGGCCTCCCCAGCTCTGTGGGTGCTCCCAGGGATCTGCCCCAGCTCTGTGCGTGCTCCCAGGGGCTGCCCCAGCTCTGTGGGTGCTCCCAGGGATCTGCTCCAGCTCTGTGGGTGCTCCCAAGGATCTGCCCCAGCTCTGTGCGTGCTCCCAGGGGCCGCCCCAGTCTGTGCAGCCTCTCCCTGTCCTAACTCCTGCTGTTCCTTGGGTGGGCTTCCTCTCCTTCCCACGCTCCCCCCATGCCATGCTCCACCCCCCGCCCCCCGTCTGTTCCCGCCACCATCTCCCAGGCAGCGGGCCCTGATCACTCCATCCGAACCATGTCCCATGAAACCTACTTCCAATCGAGGTACTGGGTGAGAATCCGCAGGCCCTTCCCGACAGCCCTAACTCCCACGTGACGTCTCAGCCCGTTGGTGACAGGCTATTGTTTGCCAGCCCTGCTCCTTGGTTCTATGAATGTGCAAATTCCCTGAGCTCTCATGAGCCCCATTTCCCTCGCCCATAAATGGAAACCGCTTACCGTCCTGACCTCAGAAGGGAGAGGATTAAGTGGGATAAAAATAGATACGGAGTTTAGCATCACTCCTACGACATAATAAGCACTCAATAAATGTTAGTTAACAGGACCATTATTTCCCACTGCCTCCCAGGAGGAGCCCTGAGCATTAGGGATGGATTTCAGGCATCCCAAGTCGACTGACGTGGAAACACCCAGCACAGCCCGAATCGCTCCTACTGGCCCTCGTGTGGGCGAAGGTACAGAGACCAGAGGCAGGAGGCCGGGCGCCCCAGGGTGGGACCCAGGCAGGCCACCGGACAAGAGCCCTCTCTGCCCCGCGGCAGGGGTGAGGTGCTTCTGCAGAAGGCACGTTGGTGCTGTGGGGTGTCGGGGGCATTGCCACCTTGCAGTGACGCTTTCTCATTCTCGGCTTGGTTTCTTCCCGTCCCGGGTGTCCCCAAGGCCACTCTGACACCCTGCCTTCTAGGGACACTTCTGCCCAGCCGGTTGGCAAGTCTCTTAGCGGGCTGCATGCTGTGCCTTTCTGACACACAGAACACATATGTGTACACACACAGACACGGGCACACACACACGTGCACACAGCATGCTCACATTAAGTCCGTGTGCCAGTGACAGAGGAGCCGGGTGACAGAATGACGCCTGCCGAGGGGACCCCTCCAGGGCTGGCAGACCGTGCTCCCCCCACCCCCAGCGTCTGAGCCACAGCCCCCTCTCGGTGCCCACAGGGGCGCCACCCAAGCGGGAGGGCTCTGATGGACAGCAGTGGCCACCACCAAAGTCTGAAAGCCACTGGCCGAGGAAGCACGACTGTCTACAAGGCGGGCACAAAAGGCCTTTCTGGGTTTGCTCGTGCTCTGCTCTGCACACAGTGCTCCTGGCCTTTTCTCTTTGCCTCTGCGGCTCCCACCAGCAGGGCTGGCTGCCTCTGCTCGCCCTCGCTCCAGGACGCCTCTGATTCTGTAGAGCCGCCAGCGGGGTAGATCACGACTCTCCTACCCAATATTCGTCCCCTTTCCTCCCTGCAATGGGAGTTGGGAGCTTAGCCAAACCCAGGGTGTGTGCAGGACACCGCCAACGGGGTCCTGATGGAAGCTTCCTCCGGCCCTCGGCCTCTTCTTCCCTGGCTCCGGATGAGGTTTCCGAAGTCCCAGCGGTGATGGGGGGGCCCTGCGGTGGCCCTGAAGACAGGGACTCGGCTACAGGTGGTAGAGGAGAAAGGCAGGACCAAGACTTAGCCGATGGGCCCTGGAGCTCTCGCCCCAGCCGTCCCTTGCTTCGTGCCAGCCTTCCTTTGTAGGAAATCAGAGCCGACTCTGATGAGGCTGTTGTGATTCGGCCTTTTAAAATTTTCCAGCTCTAGGCAAGCAAACATGCTCCGAGTGGATGCGCAGCAAAGAGTGGATGCGCAGTTTGCTGCCTTTCCTTTGTCCTGATGCTTCACGCCGAGTAGGGGGTCTGGTCCTGGGGCGGCCGTGGGCGTCCATGCAGTTCTCTCTGATTACAGCGATCAAGCCTAGCAGGATTCTCCATCTACATTTCACCTCTCCTTTTGGATGGGGACTCCCCGGGAGGAGGGGCGGGGTCCCAGACCTTGCTGAAAATTAAAAAAAAAAAAAGTTGGGCCCACACCCAGCTGCGCTTCGGGGCTGCTCCTGCCTTGAAGCTCAGAGGCCACTCCTGGGGGTGTTCAGGGGGGTCTGGGAACTGGACACCAAGCCTGGGGCTCTGCGGGGACGGGGGCAGGGCCTGTGCTCAGCCCTGGGCCCACTCGCTGCCCGGGACTCCCAGTGCCCGGTGCCCTCGGGCCGCGCAGGAGTCGCTCCCAATGCTTGTTGGCTGGAACTGAGCCTTGGGAAAGATCCAGAGCTTTCTGTTAACACGGAAACTCTTTGGAGAAGGGTTTATCTGAAATCTGAGCTGATTCAGGGTTTCGTGGGCGAGAAACCAAGCCGAGGAAATGACACTGGATTGGGGGGCATTGAGGACAGGGCTGGACAGGCCCCCAGAAGGGAAGCGGGGAAACTGAGCCACGGGTCTGTAGGGCTGGCTCTACGGGCAGCCCCCGTCGGCCTTTCTCTTCCTGCATACAAAGCCCTGGGGGCCGTCCCCGGAGACTGGGTGTCACAGGTAACTGGCTCCCTCTCCCCTCCGTGGACCCCAAACCGCGTCAGAAAGCCCGTCTCTCTTGGGTTGCCCAGTGACATGAACACACCTCGGGGTAAGACGCTTTGGGGGCTTTAGATCAAAGTCTTTGTGACTCGATGGCATCTGGACAAGTCTCCAACCTGCCTTCTCACCGCCCATGTGTTCACGGTGAGAAAAGGAGACGTTCCCATCCAGACGGCCCCCCCCCCCCCCCGCCCATCTTCCGCAAGAACAACGCTGAGGGGGAGAGCTGCGTTGGTGTCCTCAGAAACCAGGTGCCCAGGAGGAAAATATCCTTCTGAAAGCTGCAGCTGCTAGCAAGATTGCTCACAAACGGCACACGGGGTCCGACCAAGCCACAGCATAGCCCTCCCCCGCCCCCCATACTTCACGATCATTCTTTCCCGGTTAAGAAAGACCGCAAACGATGTTTTGGTGGGTTTGCTGTGATTGGACATTCGCTTTAATGAGCAGTTCTGGGGCCATTTGCTCCGAAAGGCGCAGAGCTGGACTTCAGCCAGGCTGGGGCAGAAGCTGTCCCCCCTGGCCGAGGATAAGGAAGAGAAAGCACAGCGTCGCAATACCGTTTCTCCCTCCTAAATCAAACCTTCCGTTTGCCACGATTATTTACCATTGCTCTGTAATTGTGAGCAGACAGCCGGGTGCGGCTGGAAGTCTATTCATTCTTTAAAGTGACAGAAAGCGGCACTCGGAGTCCCCTCCGATAATTGTTCTTTTTCTCCTTGTTAATACCCGACCGCTGCTAGGAGTTCTGCGAAAGATTCATTTAATGCCAGCCCCAGAAATTTCTGTGGGATTCACTTCCTGGCCTCTTTTTTTTGGAAGCCTATTTGAAATTGCCCTCAGGAATCGGGAAGGCTGACGTGCTTGTGACCTTCAGTTAGGGTTCCTCACTAAATATTTGAGCGGAACGAGCCATGCCCTCATTTCTATCGCTCTGTTACCTGCAGGTGTCGGCCCCGGCGGGGAAGGAGGGAAAGGAGGGGCAGTTTCTCAGAAACGAGATGGTTTGAAGACGTTCCCAGCCCCGTTCGTACCTTAGTGCCTGCATCGTGGTCAGGAATCCAGTTCTTTTTTTTTTTTTTAAATACAGTTTAGCGACTTTAATTAATTAATTATTTATTTATTTAGCTTTTTGGGTCACACCCAGCGATGCACAGGGGTTACTCCTGGCTCTGGACTCAGGAATTACTCCTGGCGGTGCTCAGGGGACCATATGGGATGCTGGGAATCGAACCGGGGTCGGCCCCCTGCAAGGCAAACGCCCTGCCCGCTGTGCTATTGCTCCAGCCCCAGGAATCCAGTTCTTAGGGGTGTTCTTCCAACCTAACGGGACCCAGGTTGGGGGACATTGCGCAATTGCTCCTGGGCCAGGCTCTTGGGGGGACCCCCACCTGGGGGTGATCATTCATGCGCCACCTGCCCAAGCCGTGAAATTTGCTGCTGGCGAAAGGAGTGACTCCATCAGCTCGGCAGAAGGCTTCAGACACCCTCGGTGACTGATGGATGACGAGGCGGGGGAGCAAGTGCGTGTTAACAGAACAATCCCCTTTGAGCTCCAGAGCACTGTCTTCCAGCCCCGCGGCCCCTGCCCCCGAATCTCTCTCTTTTTCAGCTATTGTAGTTCAAGCAACAGTTTAAATCGTTTCGAATCGATTCATGTTTATGGTTCTGATGCATCGTTATTGCCGTCACAGCCATCGTCCCCGAGACACCCCATCTCCTCCTCTGGTCCTTCTGTCCTGCCTCTTCCTCGCGGTCCCTCTCCTCGGAGCCTGGTGATCTGTTTTGTACAGCAAGGCAAAGCGCGTGTCGCTGTTTGCTGCTGTCTGTCCCTTTTATCTTGCTTCTCTCTAGACCGGCGTTCGTCCCTCACCCTCTGACTTATTTCGGTGTGACACGATGACCTCTGGTTCCATCCACGTTTCAGCACCCTGCAAGATTTCATCTCTTATGACAGCGGCGTGGGATTTCATTGTATGTGTAGACCACCCCTTCTTTGTCCATCCACCTTGCGGTGGGACATTTGGTTTGTCTGCACTTCCTGCCGGTCGTACTCAGCATGGCAGGGAACAGGGTGCGTGTATCTTTCCAAATGAATCGCCCAGGGTTCATTTGTGTTTGGGGGAGCAGATGCCAAGAAGTGGGATTTCTGGGTCCTACGGAACTTCTCTTACGTTATTGAGAGATCTACATTCTGTTACCCAGCCCTTCGTTTTGATACAGTCATCCCATGGAAGCAAGAGGAGGCCTCACTGTCGTTTTGATTTGCCTGTCCTTGGTAATCCGTGACGAGCACTTCTTCATAAGTCTACTGGCCATCTCCATGTCCCCTTCGGGGAGATGTTTCTTCACCCCTTCTTCCACTTTTGGAAGCCCGCCCCACCCTTCCACTCCTGTTCCACCTCTCCAACTTCAAACGCTCTGTCATATTGCTGACTTTTAGGCCCGAGTTGGAAACAAAAGCGACTGTCTCGGGCTCACCCCACCCTCTGCCTCACCTCTGGGATCTCCGAGGTGTCCAGCATCGAGTAGGCGTGACAGACGTGACACAGTGTATGTGAGGCTCTTTCCCTGACTAATCTCTTTAGCATGAGAGCTGGCTTTACCAATCCCTCTCCCACCCCTTTATGGGCGAGGAGACTGGGGGGAGAAGGTCCAGCAGGGAGGAACTCGGGCTGGGATTTGGGGACCGCAGGGGGGATTCGGGCTGGGGTCTGGGGACTTCTGCCCAGCCCACCCTCAGACAGTCTCCAGCGCTGCTTGGTAGAAAGACCCTCAGTTCCCCGCATCGTCCAGGCTGCTGGGCTACATCAGCGGCGGGGCTGCCCCCGTGCCGGGAAGGAGTGGCACGCCTCCTGGGCGGTGTTGGCTGCAGTCACCCACAATGCGGCAAGCAGGCAGCCTCCCGGAGAGGCCCCTGGGCCATGGCTGAGCTGGGATATTTTGTCCCAGTATTTGTGTCCTAGTTTCCTGGAGGAGAGAGATGTGAAGCTCAGGCAAGCAGGGGGGCGGGGAGGAGGGAGAGACAGAGAGAGGGGAGGGAGAAAGTGAGGAAAGGAAAGGAGGTTGGGAGAGAGACGAGAAGGAGAGAGGCAGTGAGAGGGAGAGAGGGAGGGAAAGAGGGAAGGTGAGGGAGAGAGGGAGGGAGAGGGACTGAGAGAGAGGGAGGGAGAGAGAGAGGGAGGGAGAGGGAGAGAGAAGGAGGGAGAGGGAGGGAGAGAGGGAGGGTGAGGAGAGAGAGAGGGAGGGAGAGAGAGAGGGAGGGATGGGGAGAGAGAGGGAGGGAGAGAGGGAGGGAGAGGGAGAGAGAGAGAGAGGGAGGGAGAGGGAGAGAGAGAGAGGGAGAGAGAGAGGGAGGGAGAGGGAGAGAGAGAGAGCACTTCCTTCCTTTCTGCTGAAGTTCTGAGGTTCTACTCAGGGACTGCAGTGTCTGGGGCAGCTGTGGGCTGGACGCGCGGGTGAGGGAGCAGGAGGCCTGGTCTGTGACCCGAAGCCCCGGAGGCTGGACTCCAGAGGGGCGTCACGTGACAGGACGGCCTCTGCTCTTTCAAGCAAGGCAAGGACATGGCCATTAGAGACACCTGCCCTGGGTGGCTTGGCGTCTGAGCCCCCCCACACCTGCGGACGCCCTCCCCCCACCTCCCGCTGCTTTCCCTGGGCCTGGCTTAGGGGGCTGGGGTGGGAGGGGGTTCTGAGGGTTCAGCCCTGGGCTGCACAGAGCATCTGCTGTCCACGTGAGGTCAGGTGGGGCCGGGAGCCTTCTGCTGGGTCCTTGGGCCCCCAGACTCCTGACATCAGGCAATGCCCCTAATGCAGCATCGCGAGGGGCCAAGGGGTCTTTTGGCCTCTCCCTCTTGCGTGGGTCAGTGTCCAAACGTGGGTCAGTGTCCACGCGTGGGTCAGTGTCCATATGTGGGTCAGTGTCCATGCTAGGGTCAGTGTCTATGCGTGGGTCGGTGTCCATAAGTGGGTCAGTGTCCACGCGTGGGTCAGTATCCAAACGTGGGTCAGTGTCCATGTGTGGGTCAGTGTCCACGCGTGGGTCAGTGTCCATATGTGGGTCAGTGTCCATGCGTGGGTCAGTGTCCAAACATGGGTCAGTGTCCAAACGTGGGTCAGTGTCCACACGTGGGTCAGTGTCCATGCGTGGGTCAGTGTCCATGCATGGGTCAGTGTCCATGAATGGGTCAGTGTCCATGCGTGGGTCAATGTCCAAACGTGGGTCAGTGTCCATGCATGGGTCAGTGTCCATGAATGGGTCAGTGTCCATGTGTAGGTCAATGTCCAAACGTGGGTCAGTGTCCATGCGTGGGTCAGTGTCCAAGCGTGGGTCAGTGTCCACGTGTGGGTCAGTGTCCACACATGGGTCAGTGTCCACGCGTGGGTCAATGTCCATGCGTGGGTCGGTGTCCATGGTGGGACTGTCCTGGGCAGTGCTTCGAGGTGCCCTGTCACGTGCTCTCTCCGCCTGCTCAGTGCGGGGGGCCGACTGGGCAGCTCACCCTTGCCGGCGTGGCCGCACTCTGGCTGCTGTCTGTCACACAGGTCACCCCCACTTTTGCTCAGGGCCTGGCCTGCCTTTGGGGGTCACGGAGAGGTAGTTTATAAAATCCACGTGTCCGTAGACTTTGGGACTTCAGGGGAGAACGGCGGGAACTGGAGACCACAGGGCAGGCGGTGATGGGCCACGTCCCAGACCTCTCTCTTTGGGGTACCCCAAATCACTCAGACCTGCGGCGAGCTTTCCAGCAGAACTAGGATGGTGTGTGTGTGGGGGGGTGGGTAGGAGGTTCTGGCCTGGAAGAAACAAAAATGTCTTCCTGGAAGAAAAATGGATTTAGGCTTTCCATTGATTTGTTTTTTATCCAGAAAGGCTGACTTGGAATTAATTTCATACACAGAGCACCGGTCATCGCTTCCACTGCTGACAGGACTACAATGAGGAGAAATGGAGCACTTCCTCTGGACAGAACCGTCGTGAATTGAGAACTCGAGCGCTTAGAGAAAATAGCTTTCAAATGATTATTTTTGTTTGCTTAAAATGCTTGATTATGATGATTGTGACTCCAGCTTTCCACGGGCAGGCTGGGAGACGAGCTCAGCCTGGACTCCTGCTCTAGCTGCACTTGAAAGAGGGCCACAGCCCCGGTGGGTCCTGGGGACTGAGAGGGAGAGTGCTAAGACACGGCTCCCGTGCCACTTACCCGCATGCTCGGGTCCCCCTAGGCTGCCTTGGCTTTTTTTTTTTTTTTTTTATTTTTGGGTCACACCCGGTGATGCATAGGGGTTACTCCTGGCTCTGCACTCAAGAACCACACCTGGCCGTGCTCAGGGGACCATATGGGTTGCTGGGAATCGAAC
Source organism: Sorex araneus (assembly GCF_027595985.1). Taxonomy (NCBI): domain Eukaryota; kingdom Metazoa; phylum Chordata; class Mammalia; order Eulipotyphla; family Soricidae; genus Sorex; species Sorex araneus. The sequence continues at coordinate 267,829,896 of NC_073303.1, forward strand.
CCGGGTCGGCCGCGTGCAAGGCAAATGCCCTACCTGCTGTGCTATTGCCCCAGCCCTGGCTTTGGATGACCATCACCATTTCAGAAACGGAATGTGAGTGTAAAATGGGCCAACAAGGCTGGTTCTTGGGATTACGACAGGGAGCCTTGGGTTCCAGGCCCTGCTGAGCCCGAGGCTGCCACCCCGGGCATTCCTCCCCCCATGGCAACGCCTCCTGGCACCAGCCTCCTGGCACTCAGGTTTCTTGAGCGACGCGTCTTGGAGCGGCACTTTACAGGTGAGCTGTCACCTGGGCTCCCGAGTCTCTGACCAACATGGTGACAATGGACGTGACGTCATTACGAATATTCACGCGTTAGGGTTATTGCGTCTCTTGATCCACCCTGAGGTCCAGAACCCACGTGTGGGGGAGCTTGGGAAGCCCTTGGCAGAGCCGGGCTGGCCACCAAGGCGGGAAGTTCTTCTCCTCCTTGGCCCAAAGCCAGTCGATCCCCTTGGCCCCGCTCTCCCCCAGCTGCACGCGACGGTCGTGGGGACGGGCGGGAGGTGGCGGCTGGCTCTGTGGGACGGTGAACGGCATCCTGAGCGCCCCACGGCCTGCTGCCTCCACAGCAGGGAGGTCCCAGGTCTGCTCAGCGGGTCTTCAGGGGCGCTGTCCCGGGCTGGGGGCGGGGCTCTCACAGGCCCTGCTTGCTTGCAGGATGCAGGAAGCTCAGTCCCTGCCTCCCAAACCACGGCAGCCAGTGACCCGCCACGCCCAGCCACGGACACGCTGCGCCACTGTGCGTGGACTTAACTTTTTGTTCCATGGGCTTTTTGGGTTCGGAACCATTCCTTTGTGAGTGTCCCTTTGTCTGGATTCTCATGGGCCTGAAGCTCTACAGTCAATACAACGAGGGCCCTTCCCACCTGCCCTGACGGACACTGGCCGAGCCGGCTCTCTTTCCCAAGTCCCCCTCCTCCATCTGTGCTCCCCGTCTCACCGAGTGCTCCAAAATCCACTTCCAGGCACGAGCCAGACCTTTGGCTTTCTCCTCTCCCTTCTCCCCTGAGGCCAAATCAGTTAATTAACCACCACAACCTTGACCTCGACGCAACCATTCAGCGGCTTAAGAATTTAGGCAGCAGCGAGTTCCTAGTACAGGAAAGGGGGTGCTCGGGGCCACCTTGTGAATATCCCTCAAGTTTCCAGACTCCAAACTACATCTGGATGACAGAGGGCCGAGGGAGCCCCAAGTATGACTCATGGGGGGCTAAACATCCCAGGGGACTCAGAGGCAGAAGTCGGCCCAGCCTGCCCCGTCCACTGCGCCTGAGGGAGGCAGGCACAGAGCCCAGCAAGCTTCATCTGCTTTCCACGTCCCTGCGCTGGCCCCAGGGGACACGCCGCCATCCCCAAGATTAACGAGGCCTAGGCAGCTTCGTCCTCCAGACCGGCTCGCCCCCCCCCCCCCCCGCCGGGGGTCCAGGACGCAGGACATGCTCTGTCCGCCGGACTGATGGCGGCATGTGGGCTGCCACCTCCTCCTGCTGGTGCAGATGAACAGAGCGGGGGTCGGAAGGCCAGGCCGGGGGTCCAGCCCCCACACCCACGCCTGGAACCCAGCGAGGCATTGTTCCAGAGTTCAATTCTCTCTACCACCCGGCCCCCTCCTCACTGTGGGAAGGCCCCTTGCTCTTCCCTGAGTCCTCAGAGACCCCCTAAGCTAGGGGACCCCGGGCAGTAAATTGAGGGGTGTGGATCAGTTGACCTCCCAATGGGCTCACCGCAGGGGCACAAACCTGCTTCCTCTGTCTGACATGCGGCTCACCCTGAGTGGACACCGAGGAGGAAGCTTGGGGCTCTGGTCCTAAAGGCAAGAGCTTGGTGCCTTTTGGATCAAGTGGCATTGTAGGTGCCCAGATGCCCGGGCCCAGGTGGTACCAGTCTGATGGCAGCTCGGGGGGTCATAAGGGAACCAGGAGCCCGGAGACAAAGTGGAAGATGCTGATGACACTGCACCCCCCAAGCTGGAACCAGAGCTCAGATTCTCTCTCTCTCTCTCTCTCTCTCTCTCTCTCTCTCTCTCTCTCTCTCCCTCTTTGAGGTGGTGGTGTGTAGGATAACATTGGTTTGTCCTTTCGGCCCTGCCACAAGGAGCTTAGGTTTATTGAGTTACTCCCACCACAGTGCTCCCATTCCTCTGTGTTTATTTGTAAGCTCTTTCTTTGTGCTCTGCTTTCCCACCTGGTCAATCACCACTATCTCCTAATCAGACTCTATTAACTTGTAAATATTGCTTTTCTCTTCTCCGTAAGTCCTTTGCATAGTTAATTCAGAGCAATGTCCTTTTTGTACAGACACAGGAGTATGGTTAATGCTATGCTTTTGTAACTTGGGAGTTAATTGACTCCGAATAATATTCACTTCAGGGCATCTGTTCTCTCGACTTAAGCCTCAGTTGCCCTCACTTCCTAGCACCCCAAAAGCAGGGTCCCAATGAGGGACTGGATGGACCCAGGAGTAGCTGTGAGCTACCCTGGCATCAAAATGGGCCAGGCCAAAGTGCCATAATACTTAACTATAAGTTAAAAGCATGGTCACAGACAAATTCTGTCATGATCCAAAAAGTAACAGCTGGATTAGGACCCTGCTAAGGTTAGGAAAGATTCATCTGGCCTGAGCACTGTAGTCTGAGATCTATAGATGTCCCCAGGAGGGCCACTCTACAAGCTTAATGTATCTCTTACTGTGTCCATACAAGATAACTAATATTAAGGAGTAGAATTAAGATGTTAATTAAGTTATTGGACTCGGGAGAGGAGAAACACCCCTAAGTGGTATTTTGCCCTTGAGTGGAAGATGGGCTTTCAAATGTTGGTTGTGCTACTGGACAGGGTGTGGTGGCTGCCCCCAAAGCAAGGAGCTGGGGGAGAATAGAGAGAGACCAAGGCGGCGAGTGGGGTGCAGAGAGAGGAGCGAGGGAGACAGGAGGAGATGGGAATGAGGGGCTCAGTGAGACTGGAACAGGCGTGTGGGTAGAATGGAGTAAATGGCAACTGATCACCAACCAGCCTGGCCTTCGTTTCCTACTTCGTCCACCCCTGGCATTGACCATCCCGGGTGAGGAGGTGTCCCAAGACCACCGTCGAGGCAGGCGTCGAGAGAGAGCCATGGGGTTTCCCAGCCGGCAGGTGATTACCCAGGGGTGGGGACTTTCCACGGGGGAGTGTGGGGGCGTAAAGCTCCCGTCCGATCTGTCTTCACTGTTCCCCGTTGGTCTCTGCTTATGCATGAATACAAAACAGAAGCGCCTGGTTCAAGGGTGTCAGTTGTCTGGGCGTGTGTGTGTGTGTGGGGGGGGGGTGTCATCCTACAGATCTGCTGCCCCACTGTGTGCTGACGCCAGTGACCTGGTCCATGCCAGGCCAGAGAGGTCTCACCCGTGGCCTGGCAGCCTCCAGAGTCCTTGTTTTATCTTCCTCTTGGCATCCCCTGGTTCACTCTGCGTCCCCCGCCCGCCGTCAGCACGTGTGTACACGTAGCTCTGGGACCTAGAAGGCCAGCCTGTCCTCTACGGGTCCATCGGGACGTCCGGGGGAGGAGGCAGAGCCTCCGGGCCTCATTCGTGGCCGTCCTGTTCTCTGCGTTACTGGGGCTTTGCCACCATCGCCGTCACGAGGGGAAGTGCAGGAGGCTCCCGAGGCCGGGGCCCCTGTGAGGTTTTATTTGGGGGTCACACCTGGCTATACTCAGGGGTCACATCTGGCAGGGCCTGGGGGACCCTGTGCGGTGCCACTGGGAGTGGGCTGTGTGCAAGGTGAGAGCCTGTGCCCTGTGCTATCCCTCTGGCCCTGGCCTGGGAACTCATCAGAGACTGACACAAGCAGCTGTGAATTCTCTGCGGCCGGGGCTGTGTCAGGACACCCGTGGAGTCTGCTGGGATCGAAAGCTCCCGGGTAATGTGACGCTGAGACACGGGCAGTCTCCGAACTGGAAGGCGGTCTAATCTCGCAATCGGCTTTTAAACTGTCACCCCTCGGTGCTGACTAGTGCTGGACAATTCTGTGTTTTCGCAAAAGTCCATGTTGTGAAAACCTCAGAACCTCACAGAAGGCATTTGTTGTTAAAACCAGCATTCGATTAGGGGCCAGAGTGGAAAAAAATATAGAGAAAAAACAGTTTATGAACCTCTTCTTTTACACACACATCTATAAAAATAAATAGAACACATAAGAAGAGATGATGAAATATAAATTCATATAAAAAGCTGTGGAATAGACTCAGACAAGTCGCGCGTTGGTGTATTGGAAATAATTCTGTTTCTTGTACACTAAATTACTAAATGTTGGCTAAAAAAAATCAATGGACTATTATGTATGTTTCATTTAATCTGGGTGCCTTAATAATATCTATCTGGCCAAATACAGTATTGATTTTTCGTTGCTGTGGGATTCAGTTAACCTCAAACAAAACGGGAGAAAACTAAACCCAAATCACCTCTCCTCTCTGGTAATTGTTGGTGTTTATTGTGGGAACAGATGGTCTGGACGCAGGCAGCTAAGTGGGGGAAGCCGGGTTTTCTGCCTTCTCTCAGACGCCCCCCGCACCAGGCCAGGGCACCCACCTAAGGCCAGAGGAACCTCCTGCTCCCCTCAGCTCCAGTAAATGTGCGACAAGCATGCCCAGAAGTAGGGGAGACAGCTCTGGACTAAATTAGCAGTTCCGGTTTCGATCTGACACCAGCATGGGGAAGAAATCAGCTGGATGCCCAGGGGCTGTCCAGACAACGAGCGAAGGGAGAGTCACAGCAAGACAGAAGGGGCCGTGGCCACCGTCCGGCCTTGGCCGAGCTCCTCTGAGAGGGCTCGTGTCCCATCATTTCTGGCACTTGCCTTCTTGCAATTGTATCTGGACTTCACAGTCTGCAGGTGGGCATGTCCCTTCCACAGGTGATAGCTGAGGCCAAGTCCCCCAGCTCCGACCTAGCGGGGTAGGGGGGGCACCCCCATGGGTGTGATCACTAGCCCTCCCCCCACACGACCTGTGTCAGAAACAGGCAGACTAGAGCGAGCGTCTCCACGGGGATTGAGCGCTGCAACCCTGGGGCCGCCCTGACTTCCTGTGAAATATTTCCTTCCACAGGAGGAAGCTGACAGGCAGGTTGCGGGGATGGGGGGGCGTCCCAGCTACGAGAGAATTGGGGAACTGGATACTGGTTTAGCAAAGTTGAGGTCACCTCCAGGAGCTGGGTTTGGTTTCCCTGTCTGATGACTTCAGGCTTTTTTGGGAGCTAATATCAACAAGCAGGAAAGCACATATAACATTCTGACTTCCGGTTTCTCCAGAACCACCTGCAGATGTGGTAAATGGGTCTGCACACCAATCAGAGGGAGGGAATACTTCTGGGACCCCACCGTTCACTTTATAGGACTCAGGAGCTGCAACGATTCCCGGATTTTTGAGCACACGTGTCCACACGTTGATTGCTTTGACTAATTTGGCGTCTCTCTCGTCAGATCTGACAGCCGTCCTTACTTGCATTGCCTATTTTGCCCCTATAAGCATTTTTTTTTTTTGGTGGGTGGGTGTGGGGGTGGGCGTTGGGTCCTGACAGGGGTAGGTAGAAGCTAGAGAAGAGATTTGCACTCAAGTCTGCAGTTCTGTGTCCTCCTGTTGGCTTCCTCAAAGCAAGTCTGTCCCCCTTCCACCCCGTGGATACCGTGGGTAGTGTCCCAACCACGAGGGGCGCTGCAGCCAACCACGCACCTACAACCTTCCGCAGACTCCGCCATTCCCCGTGGACCATTCCCGCCTCTCTTCCTTTCCTTCCCTGGCCAAGTTATTTTGATTGTCTCCCAGACCATTTCCAGCGGGACTGTAGAGTCCCACAGAAACGCTGTCCTAGTTCCGCAGCATGAAATGGAGCAACTGAGCTGCGAGGCACAAGGACTCCCGCCTGCTCTCCCCCGCCTCCCTTCTGGGGACAGCCGCTCCTGGCACTCCCCCCACTTGCCCACTGAGAAATGGGCGCCCACACTTTCTGCCAGGTGCTCCCTTCTGGGGAGCTTCCTCAGACACTGGGGGGTTCCAAGGGCCTGTCAGTTAGTGACCTCCGGTCTCCAGACACACGCCTAGCAGTCAACTCCATGCCGGGGGGGGGGGGGGGGGCATGCCTGGGAGGGAAATGGGAGGGACCCGGAGCCCCGAGAGTGTCAAACAGCAGCAACTCCGGGGCGAGCAGCGGGCGCTACTGAGTGTCAAAGCAGGGCGGACGGGCTTGGGAGTTGCTTATGGAAGTAGCTGATCTGGAGTTAATTCCAACAAAGCGCCTCAGAGTGGGGCAGGCCGTCCCGGGGGTGGTGAGTGGAGGCGGGGAGGGGGGACAGGGGTCTGCCTGCGGACTTCTCTCCAGGGGTTGCTGCGCGCGTGGGAAACCCCTTGTCCTGGGTTCAGGCTGGCTGCGGTGGAATGATTGGGAAGGGGGCGATTCGAGGCCCTGGGCCGGGAATAGACGCCCAGGTGGAGCCGAGGCTCTACGCTGAAGCCCAGCCCTGCTCCCCAGTTTCCCCAGAATCCTGGGGCCTCTCACCTGGGATCCCAGCTCGGGTGCTTGCTCCCCGAGCAGCAGCTCCCTTAGCATCCTGGGGGGGCCTTTCTCTGCAGAGTCTGGATGGCCAGAGGCTCTGGGGTCTCCCCGAAAGCAACGCCCCCGGCAGCTCAGCAGACACTGGCAGTGCCAGTCCCGTCTGGGCACAGATGCCGCCGGGTCAGGACAGATTCCTAAGTGCCGCACGCACGCTGCAGATTAGATCAGCCCACTTTCTGGGGCTGCTTTATTCTGGCACTTTGAGATCAGCAGAGAATGGGGGGGCACAGGAAAGGGGTGTCGAATGGGGCCTCCAGGGGTGCTGAGTAGGTGGATCTGTTCTGGGAACCGGCGGGGGGAATTCTGCAGCGGGAATCTCTCCAAGTCCCGCTGTGTGGCGAGGCTGTGCTTTTCCTGCCAGCAGGCACAGACAAACGCTGGAACCGCAGCGGCCGTGGTACGATCTTTATAATAATATATTCTCTTTCACAGCCCCCAGCTTTACACGCCCCTCTCCCAGCACCCCAGGCCCCCCTTTCTTAGATGAGGAGATGGGAGAAAAACATGTGCGCTTATACTCCATGCGCCTGGCGCCTGGTATACAGTCGGCATCTATTCTCTCCCCTGCCCAGTGCCCGGGCATTTGACTGAAGGCACAGAAAGGATGTTGGATATTTTTCACTACCCATCCTTGTTCGAGTTCCTCTTTCTGGAGAGAGAAGGCACCGAGCAGATTACATCAGCATGCGCATTGCAGCATGGCTCCCAGGGAAGACGCTTCTAGAACTTTCTGGGCTGAGAAGCCATAGCCTGTGAAAGGTATTTGGTCCCAGGACTGTGAGCTAGTGCCACAGTGTGAGGAGGGCCACAAGGCAGGTGACGCCAAGAGATAATTCTCAGGTAGGGGTGCGCCCGGATATCTGGAGGGCTTGCTCCAGCAGCTGGCCAGGGGGGGCCTGAGCACACACATTCCCTTTCTTTCTTTCTTTCTTTCTTTCTTTCTTTCTTTCTTTCTTTCTTTCTTTCTTTCTTTCTTTCTTTCTTTCTTTCTTTCTTTCTTTCTTTCTTTCTTTCTTTCTTTCTTTCTTTCTTTCTTTTCTTTCTTTCTCACAGCCAGTGATGCTCAGGGGTTACTTCTGGCTCTGCACGCAGGAATTACTCCTGGCAGTGCTGGGGGGACCATATGGGATGCTGGGGATCGAACCCGGGTTGGCCGTGTGCAAGGGAAATGCCCTCCCCACTGTGCTATCGCTCCAGCCCCTGCCTTCGCTGTTGTGGGGCAGGAGAGAAACCTTCAGGGTTTGGGGGCTCCGGGAGGTGACTGAGGCACTCGGCGCTGGCTGTGTACTGGAGAGCTTGGAAAACAAACCATGCTCCGAGGAGCCTGCGCTGAGACCCAGGGGGGTGGGCAGGGGGAGGGAGAGGGGTAGAGAGGCAATGGGGGGGGGAGGCGTGTCTGGGGGAGTGTCTCACGCTCAGGCGTACCCGGACTGTGTTTCCAAAGAGGAGCAGGACCGAGTCTGCTCTGTAACACTGAGCACCGGAGCGGGAGGGCCCCAAGTGTTTGGTGAAAAAAGAAATCTCTCGGAGCCTCCAGACAACTGGAGGGAAATGAAAACGGGAAATGGGAGCGTAACCTGGACCCAGGCTGAGCGCGGAGCTCACTTTGGTCCCAGTGGCTTCCCTAAGGCCCAGTCAGAACTGACAGGCCTCCCACCCCAGGCGATGCATCCCCCCCCCCCGCCACTTCCGCCTCCGAGACCCTGGCCCCAGGAGGAGCCGGTGGGCCTTGGCTCGTCAGGAGAAATTGGTCCCCCTTATGAAACAGCTGGGGCTCAACCCAGCAGGGGCTCCTTCACTCAGTGCTCGCCGGCTCTAGCCGAGGAGTCTCCTCTCAGCTCCCGGAGTGGCTGCCTGGCTGGTCTTAACATCCGGGTGCTGTCTAGCTCAGAAACAGGTCCTTAAAGGCTGCCTGGCGCTGGGACAAGATGAGAAAGGATCTCTTTACAAGGAAACATTTTGAGCCACGTCCTAACGTGTAGCGACTGTGGCACTCATTGTGAAGCACACGGAAGCTTTAGGCTATAAGCCTGAGTAATAAACCCACATCTACCCACATTTTATACCGAAACCACTGTGCCTATGAATGGGCTCGTGCACACTATGATCTTATGTGCCAGCTACTCGACAAGTCACCGATCACTCCTCTGTACCAACAGACGTAGAGGAAGGGAGGCAGAAAGATGAAGGACGGGGAAGAAGCCCCTAAGTGGGGGTGGGGCGAGGGAGGCCTTAGCCTGGCACGAGCAGCTGAGAGAAGGCCCAGTTGTTTGAGGCTCATTTCTTGAGCACAGTCTGGGGTCCGGGGATGGAGAGGAGAGAAGCCCCTTAATCACTCAGCACGAGAGTGAGAGCGATGCTTATGCCTCTCTCGACTCCTTTCTCTAGGAGGCGGTGAGGCTGGCGGCCAAGGACTTGGCTTCGAGTTCACAGACTTGATCAAACCAGCTGAGCTGGCTTGTCACCGAGACTCCCCAGGTCTGTCTTCAGAGAAGCCAATGAATCGAGTGTCCCTGCCCATAAGGCAGAGCCTCTGCCTGGGGGTCTCTGGACAGAGCCCCGAGTGCTGCAGATGCTTCCCTCGACCCCTCAGATGGCCACAACCCACCACTTCCTAATTTTACTAAGGATGTTTTTAAACGCCTCTAAAATGCTCTGCTGTTTATTTATATTATTGCTATTTTCCATCTAGCATTAGCATCTTCCCCTGGATGTGTTTCCTTTCCTTAGGCCCGCGTCTGGAGCACAGCTGCCCTACCGAGTGCAGAGATTCCGAAGGTTGTTCATTGCGGGCCTGGTTGGAGCACCCCCAGCCTCAGGTCACAAGCCGCCTGCCTCCCAAAACACATACACAGGCACACACATGCACACGCATGCACACATGTAACACACACACATGCACACACACTCACATACAAAAATGTGTACACATGCATGCATGCACAGATATGCATGCACACTCAGACACGCACACATACACGCACGTGCACACATATGCACACACATGCACATACATATACACACGCACACATAATGCACACATGTGCACACACATGCACACATGCACACATGGGCACACACATGCACATGCATGCATGGACACACACATGCATGCATACTCATGCACAAAAACATCCACACACAGGCATACACACATGCATGCACACACATGCATGAACACACACTCATGCAGACACACATGAACACATGAACACATGCACACACAGCATACACACATGCATACACATGGGTGAACATACACACGCACACACACGCGCACACAGACACACATGAACACATGCACACAGACACACACATGCACGTGCACACACACGTGCACACACATGCATACGCACATGCATGCACACACATATACGCACACACACACATGCATGCAGACACACAAGCACATGCACACACATACACAGACACATACAGGCATGCACAACACACGTACTCACACACAAGCATGCATGCACCCACGCACAGTACAGCATACACACAGATGCATGCAAACACGTGTATGCACATGTACAGCATACACACAGATGCACACATACACTTGCACACAGAAACTGGCATTTAGGGGCTGGAGCGATAGCACAGTGGGTAGGGCGTTTGCCTTGCACTCGGCTGACCCGGGTTCGATCCCCAGCATCCCATATGGTCCCCTGAGCACCACCAGGAGTAATTCCTGAGTGCAGAGCCAGGAGTAACCCCTGCGCATCACCGGGTGTGACCCAAAAAGCAAAAAAAAAAAAAAAAAAAAAAGCAAAAAAAAAAAAAAAGAAACTGGCATCTAGTTAGCTTGTTTGTTTGGGCGCCACACCCAGCGGTGCTTGGGGTGCATTCCTATTCTGAGCTTGGAGATGCTCATTCCTGATGGCCCCGGGGACCATGTGTGGTGCGAGGGATCCAACCCGGGTCAGCTATTTGCACAAGCCCCTACTGCCGTACTATCTCTAGCCCCTGGGTGCTGGCATTTTAATTGCCGCCTGCTGGTGCCCACCCAGCTCTGCCCACAGTTTCAAACTCAGGGTCCACCACTTCGCTTGCGTCTGTAGCTGATAACAAGAGGGCATCTCTGCTTTGCTCTCGGACCCTGGGCCAGATGTTCGCATGCTGCCTCCTTTGGGGAACTAGGGAGAGGTTCCTGCTCCCTTGCTCGGGAAAGTGGCCAGGCTTGTTGCAGCCTTGCCCGTGTGCCTCAGTGTTGGCCGGGGTGGCCTTTCCAGGGGAACGGGAAGGAAGAGTGGGGGCCTTTGGGGTGGCCGGGCTGGCCAGCCCTCTGCTTGCCACCCGTCCCCTTCCTAAGCCTCGTCCTCCCTTGCCATCGCCTGTTGTCTTGCAGATGCCGGCAAGGATGACATCCCGCATGCCAGCCCCGAGTGCTCGTTGCCTTGTTCCCGCCTCTCGGCCCCCTGCACGGGGCAGGCGTCACCACCTCACAGTCAGGAACTGAGGCCCAGAGAGGGCCGCCTATTTCCCTGAGTTGCCGGAACCCGTCACCTCCTGGAGCCGTTGCACCAGTCCTCCTGACTGCCGGGCAGTTCGCTGTCTTGACCAAAGCCCACAACGACCCGGGGTTTCCCCTCTCTTTACAGCAGGGGGTCGGGGATGACAACAGGAGGAGGAAATTGGTTGATGAAGAAAATGCTACGTACACTACGGAGTGGAGCCGTCTTTGGGAAATCTGGTTCCTGAAGGCCAAATTTGATGCCTCAGATCTTATTTGATCTCAGTCCATTATCTAAGAAAGCGGGAAGACAGGGCACAGGGTCCCTCACCGGAGGCAGGCCGTGAAGACACACGAGACGGGCCCTCTTCCCGCCTGATTGCCCACTTGAGCCGCCGGTGTCCATGTTGTCCGACTCCCACTGACGGGAGGATGGTCTGGAATCTCCTTTGCCGTCTGCTCCAGCGGCAGCTTCCTCCAGCGTCTGATACCTGCCCTGCCCGTGGCTGCCCAGATGTTCTTGGAGGTGGCACCCCTCCCCCAACCCTCCCCGGTGCTGGCACGGAGGTGGTTTTCCCTGTCCCTCTAGGCCTTCGGTCCCTCTAGGCTGCTCCGGTGAGATTCCCAGACACCGGTTGTGTGTGTGGGCACTGTCCAGGACCGGCAGAGGACTGGCCGCTGCACTGACCTTGCCCTCCTGCCCATCCTCCCAGTCTTCAGAGGTGCAACTCGCCAACAAGACCCTGGGCAGAACCAGCAGCTGCCCGGGACCCTGCTGCTCCCCACACACCAACCAGCACCTCCCTCGGGGCGGAGAGAAACACGGGGTGGCACAGCCTTGGCCCCTCCAAACCGGAGAGTCTTACACGCTGTCCTCCAGTCCCCGACCAGGGATGACACCGGTCCAGAAACGGACACTCACTGCCTCCTGCCTGCGGCCCGGATCCCAGGGGATCCCTCTGGCTGCAGAGATCTGGTTGAGCTGAGCAAGCAAGAGGCAGCCCCAAGAAGTTACGTGAGAAGGGGCAGGCACGAAAGCCAGAAGCGGAAAGGCAGCCCGAGAGTGGGTGAGACAGGGGTCGGGGTGGACGTCCATGAGCAGAGGAGGCCAGCCCCCTTGCCAGCAGGAAGTCACAACACAACGCCAAGGTCTTCAACAGCGTCCAGGCCCCGAAATCACCCGGGGCTCAGACGGCCTCAGTCTGACCCAGGCCTCTCGTTATAGAGATCAGGAAACACACGCCCAGGCCTCAAATAGGCCAGTTGCCCGAGGCTGTGTCACCAACGTGATTTCCGGCACCTTCCCATGCAGTTCAGTCCAGACCCCCACTGGCCTCTCAGCTACCCCACTGCTAGTGGCTGGCTTTCCTCCTCACAAAGAGGGAGGGTTCCTTGGCCTTGCTAGTGGCGGCCGGGCCTCTCCCCCACGTTTCTCTCTCGGGTGGGAGGGACTGACGGATGTGTGTAGAGAGACACTGGGAACTAGCTCTGTAGGACAACTTCCAGGCTGGGGAATCCTCATGTGGCCGGGAGTGATTCTGGGACTTCAATACGGGACCACAAACTCAATGTGAGCAAGTCAAAGCTCCTTTCCCTCCATTAGTTACACTCTTCTCTTATGATTAGTCAGCAAACGCTATGGAGCAAGAGTATTGAAATGTCATGCATTTAAGGTTGGCACTTAATAATTTGCAAGAATACAGCATCTTTTGTATTGCAAATGTCTGCTCTCTCTCTCTCTCTCTCTCTCTCTCTCTCTCTCTCTCTCTCTCTCTCTCTCTCTCTCTCTTTCTCTCTCTTTCTCCTGGGTCACACGCAGTGGTGCTCAAGTCTTACATCTGGCAATGCAGGGGGTAGAACCAGGACCAGCTACATGCAAAGCAAACATCTTCCCTACTCTACTCCCTCTGGCTCTTAATCTGTTTTCTAACAGAAAATCAAAATATCCTAGGAGAGACCCCAACTCCCAAGGCCTGGTGCAGCCGACTGACCAAGAACTGCCAAGCAAGGACGAGGGATCGGTGGGTGATGTGGGCTGACTGTGCATCGCAGCGGGCACTCGCCCCCCCCCCACGTCCCCTGCCTCTCCAGGGAGATGCCCTACTGCTGAGCCCTGCCTTTGGGGGGCCGGGTGGGAGGATGTGCACGCATGCACCCTGCTATTCCTGCGCCCACCTCTCACAACACTTAGCCCCTGAGCTGCGTGCAGCGGGAAGGATGTGCCTCAGACAGTGTTGACGCCTGGTTCCCACGCGAGCCCCCGAGTCTGCCTGCGGACTCTGGACTGCCAACAGCAGGGCCAGCGTGAGCCTGCGTGGCCTCATTCCTTGCCCCCCTGGGGACCCACCCCCGAGGGGGCCGGCTTTCCCCCCTGTCTCCACAGAGCGGCCCCCTGGGAGTGGAGGTTAGGGGCGGTTTGGGGCCGGGGAGGGGAGGGCGCTTCAGGGGGGCCCGGGTCAGTGACACGCAGCAGCTGTTTCCACTTAGAGCCAGGCTCACTCCTCCTGAACGCACAACTGCAGCCTCCGTGGGAACGAGTCGCCGGGTCACTCCAGAGTGAGTCCATCCGGGTCATTCCAGACGAGCCCGGGCCAGGGAAGTTTCTCCCGCTGACGATCAAAGGATCTCCTCTGCTCCCGCTGCCCGGGCCGACCGGCCTGCTGGGACACTTGTCCTCGTCCCGGACACATGACCATTCTCCATTCCTTCCTGCTGGCTTTCGGGACACAGCAAGAGTCCCCACTGCCTGCGGGGACGGAGGGTCCAGGGGCGCCAGCCTGAGTTTGCTCTGAAAGGGGCCTCCGAGCACGGTTGGGGGGTGCTCCCAGTGGGGGGTGCTCAGCCTCTCACGGGAAGAAACCAAGAGGCCGGTGGGCTACCCCCAGGGGAGCCTCAGAGCTGGGGACTCCAACCTCAAGTGCGGCCCAGTGTCTGCTCGGTGGAGGAAGAGGAATCTAATTTGTGGGAACAGATTACCCGTGGAGAGACACTCGGGCGACTTCAGGGAGCCTCTCGGTCATTGACGACCCCCCGGTAGGCGGTCCCAGCAGAAGGCCAGGGAGGAGAGGCAGGTCAAATCAAGAAGATCAATGCTTTGCAGATAAATTAGATGAGGACGCCTCCTCTTCCAGCTGGACTCAGCTCGGAGTCTGGCCACCCACGCAGGCGGGTGCCACCTTCCAGGCCTCGTCTGGGTGGTGTTCCCGCAGGCCCTGCCCACTCTCAGGTGAGGCCTTCATAGACCCACGGGGCTCCTCGTGTCTGCCAGGGGTGCGAGCGCCAGCCGGTGGACTCTGCTCGGCTCAGCCTTCCCAGACGTGACTCTGCCACGCGGCCCGGGGGCCTCAGCGGGCAGCACCCTCTTCCTCTTCCCCTGAGGCTGGGCACTGCCAGGCCTGGCTGGCTCAGGGCACTGCTCCGGCTGCCCCCAGCAAGAACCAAACGAACGGTGCCACCCACTTCCCTTTGGAGCGTATTTCAGGGCCGGCGGAGGGCCTTGCCTCAGGAGTACGACCCAGGGCCGGGCCCCAGGGTCTGGCTGGCTCTTTGGTCAAAGATCCAAGATGCCTCTGATTCTCCGGCTCTCCTCTGGGTCGCTGCATTATCTGCTTTAATTGGAGCAATTCCCACTGGGGCAGTGTTAAAATTAGCCTGGTGGTGGGGCTGATTCCTGGGGGCTAGTCCAGGGCGAATGTGCGGAGATGGGGGACACTGGGCTGGGTGGACGAGCGTCTCCACCAAGGGCCTGTGCCCTGGAAGGGGCTAGAGAGGGGGAATGGTGCGTGGAGGACAGCCAGCCCGTGTAAAGAATCAGGGAGGGGTGGGAGTGGGCAGCCACTGAGTGCTTTGCCCAAAGCCCAGTCCGGAAGGTTCCAGGGTGCTGAGTTTCTGGCAGCAGCCAGGGCTGGGTGCTGGGGGAGCGGGAGTCTTTGCAGCTAAGCCATGAGGGGGCAGGGAGGCACTGCGGAGTCTGCAAGGTGACCCCCCCCATCTTTGCGAACAGAAACCAGCCCCCTGGGGCACGATCATGCGTGAACTTGTGAGCACTGGGGGTTGCAGGTTTCCCTCCCCTTCATTAATTCATCTGCCACCATCAACAACGTGGAACTGCCACAAGTCCTCCAGCAGAGAGCTGGCCGCTGGGGGCAGGGGTGGGGGCGTCACCATGGTGTGCTCCTGAGCATCTCAGTTTCTTGTGTTTGGGGCTGAGAGGGGCAGGCAGGCAGCTGGGCGGGGGTTTCCCAGCTCAGAGGCAAGGAGGAGTCTCTGGTTTTCTGGCACTTTCCTGAAGAACCGTCAGCGAAGGCGTCGGCTACTCCGTCAGGAGGCAGGTGAGCAACCTTTATGACAACTCCGTGGCTGGCGCTGCAGGACGCTTGGCAGTGCCGCTGGGGCCTGGTGTGAGCAGGACCAAGGGGGTGCCCTCTGGACGCCTCATCTACCCCCCACATCTCACATCTACGGCCCACAGACTTCCCAGCCCAGGAAGGCACCGTCTGAGCTCCATGCCGAGGAGGAATGAACCCTGGGGTGGGCTGCTGACGAGACAGACACAGGGCTGGGGGCGCAGGCCCCCGACTCAGCCCAGCCCGGGGTCTGGGGGAGGGACTGATCAGCTCCTCGTGCAGAGTATGCTGAGGGCCTGAGCCATCTGACTGCAACCAAGTATGTGGATTCCTTCTACGGGAGGAGAGAGAGAGAGAGAGAGAGAGAGAGAGAGAGAGAGAGAGAGAGAGAGAGAGAGAGAGAGAGAGGGACAGAGAGAGAGGCAGAGAGAAAGACAGAGAGAGACAGACAGAGACAGAGAGAGAGGGACAGAGAGAGAGGCAGAGAGAAAGACACAGAGAGACAGACAGAGACAGAGAGAGAAAGACAGAGAGAGACAGAGAGAGACAGAGAGACAGAGAAAGCGAGACAGAGAGAAAGACAGAGAGAGACAGAGAGAGACAGAGATAGAGAGAGACAGACAGAGAGAGACAGAGAGAAAGAGAGAAACGACTCTCAGTAACGAAATGCCAGGTCTTGGGCCAGACTTCTCAGTGGTTAAAGGTGCTAATTATCTGCCTCTGAGGGAGAAAAGCCCCCATGGGAGAGCCTGGCAAGCTTCCCGTGGCGTATTCATATGCCAAATGCAGCAACAATGATGGTCCCATTCTCCTGACCCTGAAAGAGCCTCTAATGCAGCACTGTTGGGAAGGATGAGTAGAGAGAGGCTGCCAACATCTCAGGGCGAGGACGAATGGAGACGTTACTGGGCCACCAGCTTGAGCAAATCAAAGATCAGCGGGATGCTAGTGAGGGAGAGAGAGAGAGCTGGAGCCTGTCTGCCCCTCTGTCCAGAAGGGCTCAGGCTCTGGAGAAAATGTAGCTCCTGGCAACACAGGCATCCTGGAGTCAAACCTCAGTTCCTGGGACCACTGGACGCTCTGGGGTCACGAGGAGACTGCCCCCATTTTCCAGCACTTTCCCTCAACTGGGTGACTCAGCATCGTCAAGGCTGATTCAGAATCCACCCAACTTCCACCCCAGCAAGAGGAGCTGAGGTCCTGGGGGGGTGGTGGACAGTGGCAGGGATCTGTGTCACCCTCACACAGGCTGTCTAAGATGCATTGGCCTTAACTCAAGCAGCTTAATAATGGCTGAACAAATGCTGTACTCCTACATTATTAAAAAAAAAAAAAAAGGTGCATTGGCCTTGGGAACTTAGGTAGGTCAGCCTCCACGCTCTTTCTTTGGCAGCAGGGCAGCCAAATACTACCCAACTCAGTATTTTAGAGGTCAGAAATGTTCCTTGTTCCCTTTCCTTTCATCTTTTGCACCCCCCGTCGCTTTCTTGGTCTTTGCCACACAATGGGGTTTGGAGGAGACTGTCCTAACCCACAACAGGAAGTAGGGCTAGATGCTGGCATACGGTCTTCTATCTGTTTTACTGTTTCTCCTCACACAATCAACTTTCACACAATCAACGTTCAAGCCCTCCACCCCTGTTCTCCCTCCCCCCACATACACAAACACACACACTCTGGGGGGTTCACCATTGACTAAGAAATGTTTCTCTGTGCTTGGGAACATTTGAAAGCGAGGCCAGGAAGATGCCGCCTGAAACAGAATTAGTGGGCTGGAGCAATAGTGCAGCAGGTAGGGCGTTTGCCTTACACGCGGCTGACCTGGGTTCGATTTCCAGCATTCCATATGGTCCCCTGAGCACCGCCAGGGGTAATTCCTCAGTGCAAAGCCAGGAGTAACCCCTCTGTATCACCAGGTGTGACCCAAAAAAAGCAAAAAAAAAGAAAAAAAAGAAACAGAATTAGTGAACTTTTGTCATGGCTACCATCCCTAAAGCCAGGAAGAAGCTGGCCCTGGAGTTGGATTTCTGTGAGGGATTTGAAGGACCATCCAGTAGACACTGACGTAAACATGAGACAAATGCTATCTGGTGTGTTTTTTCTCAAGTGCAAGCAAATGTGGACAGCAGGCATGGTTTGCTTCTTCACAACACACAGTATAGTCAGGCTGAACCAGAAACGACACCCCAAACTACGCAATTAGCCAGTGTCTGTAATCATCCATCACCCACCCAAAAGGATGCAGGGGTCCCACTGAGGCAAACCTGTGGGTCAGAATAGCTGCCTGTTACGGAGTGTGAACCTGCCAGCTCTCCTGGGTAGCCGTCTCAGCCTTCGCTCTCCGACTGTGCTGGCTTCCGTGTTCCCTGGAGGGCAACGTTCCAGGCCCTCATTTACACCCGGTAGTGGATGGCATCCTTGAGCACTGTTGTACAGGCCCGAGGAACGGGTGAGGAGAGTGAGGTAGAGAGGAGAGATATGAAGGGGCTTGAGGGCTTCCTGCGGGAAGAGACACACTGAACTTGACCTTGTAGCTGGGCTAGCGGATGGCGGGAGAGAAGGTGGAGATGGTCCTGGCACCCAGGACTGTGTGGTGAGGCTTAGGTGGCTTCTGCTTTCTCCTGTCCCTGTCTCTGGAGAGCGCCTTTTCCTGCCTTTAGTGTTCTCATCAGAAATAACGATCTCTTCTACTTCCAGGTTAGAAGAAAGAAGTTCTTCTTCTGTTTTTTTTTTTTTTTTTTTTTTTGCTTTTTGGGTCACACCTGGCAATGCACAGGGGTTACTCCTGGCTCTGCACTCAGGAATCACCCCTGGCCGTGCTCAGGGGACCATATGGGATGCTGGGATTTGAACCTGGGTCGGCCGCGTGCAAGGCAAACGCCCTACCCGCTGTGTTATCTCTCCAGCTCCAGAAAGAAGTTCTTCTTAGAGATAATGGAAAATGCCTCAGCCTTGGGCTTGGGAAATCGTCCCTAACAGGAGTTGACTCATAGCCAAACGGATCCATCACTGCCCACTGCTGTGCTCCCAGCACCTGGTTGGATGGAGGGTGTTTCGAGATGGCTGGGCTATGACATCACTGGGGTCCACCCTCTCTCTTGGCTCTCACTGGGGGAGTCCCTCACAATTCCTCTCGATCTTGGCATAAACAGGTTTGGTTGCTGCCTCACGGTACCCATCTGCCCGCAGAGCTGAGGAGTGGCACCTCCACATGGGGTGTGGGGGCTTCAGTAGCCAACGTCTGCCAAGGGCTTTTGAGATCAGAGCTCTGCCTCCAGTAACTACTTCCCTGGGCGTCAATCCCTCCAAAGGACACGGCCCCCTCCTGGAGCGGAGTCTGCCCAGCAGCTGACGGCATGAGATTGTCCCCCGGTTTTCATCTCTCAGAAGAAAGGGGCTGGTTTAATTAGCAGGCAATGTTGTTCCGGAAACAGCTTCTGTGAGTTAGCGAAGAAGCTGCAGCTCCCAGCGTATTATTATCATTTGCTTTTCCCTGCAGCTGACATTGGCAGTCTGTGGCAAGCCGCCGATTCCTCCAGGGGAGATGCGCTGGGCGTGGGGGTGCGGACAAGCCATGTGGAGAGGGTGACGAGCCACGGAGGATGGTGGCTGAAATGGAAAATGTTGCACGAAACACCTGTGAGATTTCTAGGTGAAACGGAGGCAGAGAGTGCAGAGGACAGAGGGGAGGGGGCAAGTGCCCGCCTGGGTTTCTGCTCTCCTGACAGACATGTGTAGATGGTCTTTGGCTGGCCCTTGACTTCCCTGGCACACTGTAGGGACTGGTGCTGCCCCCTGTGTCTGTGGCATCAAGAGCGTTGCCCCCGCTTGTCCTATGGGTACAAGGTGATTGTCGTTGGAGCCCTCTCGGAGGACGGTGAACCTCATCCAACTTCCTGAGGCCCCTAACTTAAATAATGCCAAGCGACTCAGGACCCTGCCGGGTTGGCCTGTCATCAACGTGGCACCCTGGAGAACTTGTGTCACCTGCAAGCTCCTTACTGACACCCCCATCATGTACTCAATGGCTGCTCCTCATCTCGGAGCTTCTAGACCTTTCTGGGTGCAGCTGGCATTCTGCATTCTGCTTCTCGGGGAATAAACCTGGGCTGTGCCATGGTCCTGTGGCCTGGTTGACCGGGAGGCCCTGAGATGCTGTAGGGATGATCCGTCCATTGCTCCCTAGTCTCATCCTTGTCACTGAGGCGCTTTGAATGATTCCACACACGAGCGTTTGGAACGTCAGTGGTCGTTGGTGCTGATTAGTGGCACCTTAGGGAAACTCTTCCCTCCTGAGGAGAGAGGGTCGTCCTGTATCTTGTTGAGAGGGTGGACCCCAGTGATGTCAAGGACGTGACCACACAGATCTGGACGATGCTCTAGCGCGCGAGGGAGCAGCTTAAAGCCTGCTGCAGTGGTTCACCTTCTCTCTCAGCTCAGCGTATCTGGAGAAGAGGCAGTGACTTCTCAGGAGAGAGGAAGGGAGCGCGCGGGGCCTCAGCTTCTGGCTTGGTGGTGGAGCTCTAGCTTTGGTTGGTTTCATCTGACAGCCCCTCCGTGTTTGCCTTTCCCTGTTCCTTATGTTACTAGGACGGCGTCGACTTGACGTGTCAACTTGACTCGGTGACTGGACACCAGATTTTGGTCAAGTGTTATTCTGAGGCTCGCTCTGAGGTCTTTCTGAGTGACTGGCCTTTGAGAGGACAGTCACAGGGAAGCAGAAGGCTGTCTCCAGTGGAGAGGCCGACTGTCTCCGGCTGAGGGGAGCTTCCTGCCGCTGACCGTCTCTGGCTGGATGAGGGACTCCTTGGTGCCTGAGCAGAAATGTAAGAAGCTTTGGGGGCCTGACCCCTTCGGCCTCCCGCACAGTCTTCAGCTCGCCAACTGCAAACCTGGGGATTTCCCAGTGCCCCCACCCTCGCGGGCCGATTCCTCCTAATAAATCTTTCTAGATCTCACGTCTTTACTGGAGTCTCTGGAGAACCCCAGGAAACGGGGCCAGGAAGAGAGTGGGAGGCTTGTTCCTTCCCACCTGTGAACTAGTTCTTCCCCGCAGATCTAGGCCTCGCTGTTCCCTGAGGGTGGCCTTGGGGGTCTTCACTAGTGCAGAGCTGGAGGCCCCAGAGGCAACGGGGAAGTCTCTGTGCCACGGTCTTCACGCACGTCGCCAGGACGCCCAGGAGAGACCTTGGCACCAGCTGCTCCCTGCCTCCAGGCGTGCGCAGGAAACGGTCATCGGGTCCCCCCGGATCGAATCGGTGCCGTAAGCTGGGTCCCAGCGCGCCCCCTTTTCTTCGTACCGTATCTGTGAGCCTGCTCTTGGTGGAGCGATAACCCAGGCAGGAGTTCCCTCCTCGCCTCTGCTCAGCCCGAAACGCTGCCCTGCCAGGGGAGGAGCAAGAGGCAGGGGTACCCGCCCTTGGTGGGCAGCGGGATTGCACTAAAGGAGCCCCGAGGAACAGGACCCCCTGCTCCGAGTCCTGACAACTTGCCCCCGCCCCACTGGGCTTCTGAGGCCCCTGGGGCCCCTCCCTCATTCTTGCAGCCTCAAGCAGGCATTCCCAGCCCCCCCCAAGCTAGGCCGGCCTTTGGGGGCAGGGACCCCTGGGGTGGTGCAGGGGGAGGTCTGCGGGCAGCAGCTGCTGCTTTATCCCCTGCTCTGGGGTCTCACAATAAGCCAATGCTCTGCTCAGGTCCTGCTGCAGGAAACGGGCCAAATGGGTCTCACACTCGATTCTCGTGAGGACTTTACGGAGGGAGCTACTTTATTTATTTTTTCTATGTGCGTTTCTGATTAGAAAATAAACTTTACAAAAAAGCCATCAAGTTTGCTTTACTTTGTTACAGATACTGTTGGAAATCCATGGAAGAGCACACAGACGCACAACACACAGCCGCACACAGGAACGCGTGAACACACACACACACACACACACACACACACACACACAGAAATTCTAGAATGTTCCGCCAGTCCTCCTTCCCCAGGGCAGTGGGAGCCCCACAAGCTGTGCCTGCTCTCAGCACCCCTTCCCTTCCCTCGCTGTCCAAGGCCCAGATTCCACCCTGCCATCCCGACACCTTTCCAGGGACTAGCTGATCCCTCCTCCGTCAGCCCCTCCCTCTTCCAGAATCATCCCGCCATGACACGGAAGCACCGTCCAGACCCTCCTCCAGCCCTGCCCCTCGCGCTCGCAGAGGAAGTCGCGGAGGAGCTGAGGGAGGAGGCTGTACAGCCCATGGCTGCCCCCAGCCTCGACTATTCCCGCCCAGCCTCTCCCCGACGCTGCCTTTGCTCCTGCCGTGCCCCTAAGCTTGTCCGTTGGGGCCCCCGATGGCCTCTTCTCTGTGTTCCTCAGCCGCCTTGGCACAGAACCCCCTCCCACACCCTCCCTCCCTCCCTGAGCTCTCAGGACGCCCGCACCCCACTCCCCGCTCCCCTTCACGGGCCTCTCCCGCTCAGTTGCCGTCTAACCCTGGTCTAAATCCTGGTGTCCTCAGGGTCTGTCCTTAATCCTCCAACGCCAGGTCCTTAGGGGATCTCCTTGGTGGCCTTATTGGCTGTAGATCTAGGGATCACTCCTGATGGGACGCAAGGGACCCTGTGCGCAGAAACTGAGACCTGCCCGCCACACACGAGCACCCTCCCCCTCCCCCGCTCCCAGCCCGTCTCCACCAGCCTTTCACGGGCAGCAGCAGGCGCCGAACACCTGCGGCTTCTCTCGACTGCAGAACAGGCACGACTGTGGCTCCCGGGACCACGTGGCCCCTCCTCCAGGGCGCTCACAGCAGCTCCCACCTAACGGGGCTCCCTGGCCCCCCCACCCCCTTCGCTGCCCCACCCCATAGCATCACCGACTGCAGTGGTTTCTGGCCAGCCGAACCCTGGTGTTCCCTGCTATGCAGTGCTGTGTAGACAGACACCAAGTGCCTGCCTCCTTTCTTTCCACCAGCATCTCCCTGGCTTCAGCACATGTGGATGAGTCCTCCTTCCTGGAACGCGCTTCTCCCAGCTCCTCATGAAGCTCCTTCTCTTTCTCAGTTGCAGGAAGCCTCTCCCACATACCAGAACTTTCCCCGCTACAGTTACTCTCTGGCATGGAGCCCGGTGACCGCAGTGTGATCGTTATCCCGTGTGCTTAGGTGAACTATCCCCGCCCCCCAAAGCGGCACCCGGGAAGACCAGATCGTCAAGACTGCAGGGTTCCGGGTCTGGTACCCTAACCTGGAGCCTGGTGCCTCGTGGGCAGGAAACCGGGAAGGGCAAGGGGGCGGCTGCGTCTGGGCCACACGAATGTCTTGTGGCCAAATGACCCACAACAGCCGTTCCTGAGTCCGTCCACGGAGACATTCAAAAATACATCTTCTGGGGCTGACCCCAGTGACAAGGACTCAGCCACAGTCGCAGCAAGAACTCCGGGAGCGTGGTGGGAGGCCGGGGAGGAAAGAGAACTCAGTTGGTTCAAAGAGAACTCAGACTCAGACAGGGCAGGAAGAGGAAGGAAGCGGACGATCCCCACACGGCAAGTGGTCCCTGCAGGACGAGAGCTCAGCTTCCTCTCTCCAAGTCTCACCACCTCCCACAGTGAAATCTGTGCAGACTTTGGGGTGTGGGGCCCAGTAGGTGAAGGAACAAGCATAAAGGAACTCTGAAATGTGGGGCCCGGGGGCAGGAGGGCAGCTTGGGCCCGGAGCAGAGGGTGCAGAGGGAGAAGTCCTTTGCCCTGAGTGGTGGGGCGGAGGGGTTTTCACACACCGAGGAGGAAGACTCAGCTTCTGTCTGTTGTTCGCTGCCCCCCTCCCCCCGCCCCGGCCCCTGAGCCTCAGCAGTAGACTGATTCCATCCGGGGCCCGATGAGTCCTCCTTCCTGGAACGCGCTTCTCCCAGCTCCTCATGAAGCTCCTTCTCTTTCTCAGTTGCAGGAAGCCTCTCCCACATACCAGAACTTTCCCCGCTACAGTTACTCTCTGGCATGGAGCCCGGTGACCGCAGTGTGATCGTTATCCCGTGTGCTTAGGTGACTTGAACTTAAGGACCCTCCCGCCTGCCACATCCTGGCCTCTCCCCGCCCCGTCGTCCCGAGAGTGTTTTGATCCTTCCCAATCCTTTTGCTCCTCTGGCTTCCCCCTGGAGAGGTGGAGAAGTCCTTGTCCTGGGGGGCCGGGTGCCCTGAGTGTAGTTCACGGGCCGTGGCCTCCACACGTAGGCGAGCGCATCTACACTGCTCTAGAATGCCGTTGCAGGAGACTTTCCAGACTCTTGAGCACTGGGTCTTGGATGGGAAGTAGCCGGGGAGAAGCTAGCTCACCCAGCTCACGCCGCCGGTCACTCTGAGCCTGATGCATCCACGCCCCGCCTTTCCTGTCGCACTCCAAGGAGTCAGCAGGAGGAGCTCCTCTGACGGAGGGAAGGAGGGCTCTGGGAGCCTCCTCTCCGGACCGCTCCTCAGGCCGGGTTTTCACGTACAGATAACTCTGCTCCAGCTACATCCGCATTTTCCCTGTCCAAGAGCCCGGAAACAGAACCCGACACCAGCTGTGGCTCCAAATGCCGCCCTCTGGGTGGCCTCTGCAGGTGGCAGCTATGACGAGGACCAGGAGAGCATCTGTGTGTCCCGGCATAGAAAGGGGAAGCGTGTCTGTGGCCTGGCACCCCAGTGACCTCCAGGGCGTCTCAAGACTGTCTCCCCTGCAGAGCTCCCTGGACCTGGGCCTGTCTGGGATTTCTTGATGGGGACAGGTCTGTCACTCACTGTCCCTTGAATCAGTGTGTGGGGCCCAGGTGTGGGGCGTGAAAGTCAGCCAGAATGACAAACAAATTATAAAACCCGTAAAGGACACGATGCTCCTTGATGGACATAACACCTCTGATGAGAAAACAGCCCCATTTCCCATCACATGTTGGTGTGTGTGTGCGCGCGCGCGCGCGTGTGTGTGTGTGTGTGTGTGTGTGTGTGTGTGTGTGTGTGATATCTCTGATGGTGGCCCCATTCTGGTCCCTGTGCCAGGAGATCCATCCAGGTGTGGGGCTCTTTGCTCCCCCTAGCTCAGGAGCTCCCCCAATTTTTCCTCCACCCCTGAATCCCAACATGGGCCTGGCTGGCCCTGGGCATCCTGTCTGACCTATGAGTTTTTCCCACTCCAGGAGGAAGCAAGTCAGAGGGAAAGCCAAGAAACAACCTTTGCAATATTTAAGGGGCATCTCAGAGGTGCTGTTCATGGACGCGGAGTGACCTGGCTGAGCCCTGGGGACCCGAAAGGAGGTAACTCCATTGACCCTCCCAGAGCAATGGGCAAGTGCAAAGACAGCCACCTGGATGCACTTTCAGCCAATGTGGCAACTCTATCAGCCCAGAGATAGATAGAGCCTTCTAGAAGGGAAACCCAGGGATAGAACCTTCCAGATGGGCAGCCAAGGGGTAGAGCCCCCTAGCTGGGCAGCCCAGATGTTTGTGAATGAACAAACTCGATATTGGGGTCTCGGGAACCAGCAGTGGGGAAGCTGCACCTTGAGGCTCCTGGGTGCTGGACAACTGGGTCATCGGTGGCAGAAAGAGGCCAGCCTCTGTCCCTCTCTAGAGAACGTGTCCAACCGTTGGCAAGTCAAACCCCAATGGTGGAATGAACGGCTCCTGGAAATACCTCTTTCCCATCCATCTTCATACAAGTGTGGATGTTGGGCAGCTCGGGCATTATCCTGAAAGGGTCTCTTCAGCACAGCGCCTGTTATTCATGTGGGGTATTCCAGGTCGACTGCAGATGCTTGGGTGTCAAGCACAGGCTGGTTCCTCATAAACTATCTTCCTTCTGCTCACGGTATCTGGGCCCGTGCCGGACCGTGGACTCCCTGCCCTTGGGTGGGCTTCGATGCCTCTCGTAACTGAGTCTGCTAGCCTGGGCCATCACCCTCTCTGCCACGTCTCCTAGGACTCTGCCTTTGAGCTGTCCAGATGTCCGTGGAGCACGCCGACACTGGGCAGGCCAGTATCCACACAGACGCTACTGAGATGGGCGTCTACACAGACACCCCGCCTTGGCCCAGGACCCCGGCTCTGTCCTGCAGCTCTGCAGCCACATAGGTTGAAGTGGGTCAGGGGCAAGGGGTAGAGAAAGCGGGTGTTTGGGGGAGTCCGTCATCTTTGGTCCATGGAGAGTATCTGAGAGTCATGTTTTGGGTGGGGCAGGATGAGGACGTGGTACAACCTTTTTCCTGCCAACACAGATGAGTAGGGTGGCCCCTGGGCACACCCTAGACTGGGTGAGTTTTGCTGCCTTGAGCGTTCATTGTTACCAGGTCCCCAGGTCCCCTGGAGAGGCTGAGCTGCACAGGAGAGGCGGGGGTGGGCTAGGGGAGCACCTGGCACAGGACTTCTAGATGCACGAGAGGCCGGGGGTTCGTGGGGCGCCCCCCTTCCATAGGCATAGCTCCCCTGGTTTTTCTTTTTCCTTACTTTTGCTTTTGGGGTCACACCCGGTGATGCTCTGGGGTTACTCCTGGCTCTGCACTCAGGAATTACTCCCGGCGGTGCTCAGGGGACCATATGGGATGCTGGAAATCGAACCCAGGTTGGCCGCGTGCAAAGCAAACGCCCTCCCCGCTGTGCTATGGCTGTGGCCCTTCCCTGGTTATCCTTGAGCCAGTGCTCGCATGCGATGGTTTCCTGCTGAACAGGAACAAAACAGGCTGAGCGCCGAGGGGGAGAGAGGCTGCTGCAGGGAGGGTGGCTCCAGATGGAAGCTTTCTGGCAGATTGTGATTTGTGACTCAGAGTGAGCTCGGATCACCGTGCCATCTGGGTGGCAGCGGGCCCTGCAGACACCAACTCAGCACCCTCGGTGGCCTCCTGAGTCCCTACTATGTGTCAGCCACCAGCGAGGCGCAGGGCACTGAAGAGGAGGAAGATAAGCGAGTGAGAGAGGCTGCTACCGAAGGAGCCTGTTCTTTCATTCACTCATTCATTCAGTCATTCATTGATCACTTACTGAGCACGAGTGATACACTCCGTGTGGTAGGAGGCTCACATACGTAAACACAGAGTAAATTACCATATGGCGTGATGACAAAGCCAGTTATAAAGATAGGAGAAAGGGCCTTGCAAGCGGAGATGTGGAGACAGAGACTAATTATATCTGGCGCAGTCCTAGGCGTTCTCCCAGAAAAGGTGACATTCAGCCTGCGTCTCCGAGAGGGATTAGAGGATTAAGACGGGGAGGAGGGCGAGGCCGTTCTCGGCAAAGGAATAGCGGGAGCCAACTGGAGCAGAGAGAAAGAGTCATGCTTGGGGAGGAAAAAGAAGAAAATCAGCAACTGATTGTAGATAAGCTAGTGGCTCAGGAGAAGTGAAGGGGCAAAGTCTCATGAGCTGGCTTGGAGCACTGGCTTTGTCCTACACACTGAGGTGCACAAGTTCCGTCTCCTCCCTGCCTTTCTTCTTTTTCCTTTTCCTTTTTGGGTCACACCTGGAAATGCTCAGGGGTTACTCCTGGCTCTGCACTCAGGAATCACTCCTGGCGGTGCTCAGGGGACCCTATGGGATGCTGGGAATCGAACCTGGGTCGGCTGCATGCAAGGCAAACGCCCTCCCCACTGTGCTATCGCTCCAGCCCCCTCCCTGCCTTTCTGCCCTCATGGCAGATGTCCCCCCCACCCCTTGCCTGCTGCGCCCAGGGAACCTGCTGGAATCCCTCCCTATAGCAGCAGCTACCTGGGAGGGGCAGGAGGGAGAAGTGTGTTTCCCTCTGGACAACAGACACAGGAAGCTGACTAGGGTTCTGAAGTCCAGCGTGGCCAGGCTAGCGTCCACGGCTGGGAAGACCGATTTCTCTCGATGGGACCAGAATGGGGAGAATCTTGAGCCTTCACCAGGGAGCTGCCCGGTGTGGGTCACTGCTCTCAGGCCTCCAGGAAGTGCTCAGGGACTTGTGAGGGTGTTTCCTCTCCTCCTCCCCAGCCTGGACCAGGGGCCCAGGAGGCTCTGTGTGCCCAGGGATGGGGCTCAGGGCTTAGCCCGGCCCCCGGGGAGATGCTAGAGCCCAGGGAAGTGGCTTCAGTAAAAGAGACTAATGAGATTTCCCTGAAAGAAAAAGTCCCCATAAAGTCTGAATGCCCTGCAGTGTCTCCCTGCATCCCTCGATGCACACACACACACACACACACACACACACACACACACACACACACACACACACACACATGAATGTCCCTGTAGTGCCCCCTGCACTCTCTACACACATGCACACACACGTGCACACACACATAAGTGCCCCTGCAGTGTCCCTTCCTACACACATATGCACACACATGCAAAAACACACATGCACACACATGTGTACACATACACACATGCACACATGTGCATACACATGCACACAACACAGATGCAGACATGCGTGCACATGCATGCACATGCGTGTGCACATACACACTCGCACACACATGCATATACATGCACACATGCACATACACACACGCACACACACACATGTACTGCCCGTCTCTTTTGTCAGTCACTGCAAATCTGCACAGTGGCCCAGCACTGAGGGGCTGGTGAGAAGAACGCCGCCCGCGCTCTCTGGCTCACCAGACCCCCAATCTTGGGCACGGGGGTCTCTGCTTGAACCCAGGTTGTTTCTCGGTCACCCGGCCTGCAGCCGGCCTGTCCCTGACATGCTGCATTCCTTCTCTGCCACAGCACATGTGACTGACTTCTCCTGAGACCGTCTCCGGCTCTCCCTCATGTCACCGAGAAGCATCGTCGGCCTGTGAGCAGGCCCCGGCTCTGACAGAGGGAGGCTGAGGAGGACGCGAGGAGACGCCTGGCCTGGCTCTAAGGGGGACTGTCTGGGCCTCCTGCCCATCCCTGGGCTCGTGCTCACCGTCTCTTCTAGTGACTGACCACCCGGGGAGTCGCCAGGCGGCCTGCAAGCAGGGCGTGCCCTAAGGGATGCCAGGAGAGCTGTGGGTTAACAGGGCAATACTGGTCCTGGGTCCAAGTCAAGCGCAGATCAAAGCACGCCAGAGCCGGAGGGATGGAAGAGGACCTTGCTGTTGTGTAGAAAGTAGCCAGCACCCAGGCCACTGGCAGCCCTCAGAGGGTCATTTCAGCCGTGACCGCCTCGGACAGGCCCGGGGACCAGATCCTGTGCACAGCCACGCCAAGCCACAGAGGCAGAGAAGCAGCAAGGAGTACAACAGTGGGAAGGGTTGCAAATACAATGCCCCCCAACTGAGCAAGGCCGGGGGCTTCTGTGGCTACTTTGACTGTCTGTTAAGCCAAGGACCCTTTCAATTACTCAAAGGTGGACATTTGCTCCCATATGGACCGGACCTGTCCTGTGAAGCCCCTAGGCCTGGAGTCTCTCATGGTGAGAAAACAGAAGCTGGGGAGCGACTGGAGTTCCCTGAAGTGAGTCATGAGGCCCCGCAAAGGAAACAAATGGCCTGATCCCAGCCACGTGGAGTTGAGGGGCTCTTCGGGGGAAATTCTTAAGGAAGTGCCTGTTCGATTGGGCAGGGTCGTGGTGCTCTGTGTGTGCTCTCTCTAGGGCTTCTGAGGGAGGGGACCCCGGCCTGGTCCAGACCTGGGCCCCTGACCACCAGGCCTGACCACCTTACAGTAGTCTGAGGTTTGCTGTTTAGGAAAGGCTCAGAAAAGGTTGCTCAGATTCTATCTGCACTCCACCAAGATTCTCCTAAGGTGCAAGCAAGCACCTTTCTGAGGATATCCTTTAGTGCTCCTTGTGCAGTGAAAGTCTGAATGGGCTGGCACGAGGAGCGGAAGAAGAGAGGTGAGCACACAGGCAGAAGTACCTAAGTCCTTTCCACACTGCTCAACTGGACAGGACTGCTCGAATCCTATTACTTACAAATTCAAATGGAAACGGGCACTTAATTTTAAGGGGAACTTTAAAGAACTCCTTTAAGCAAAATTCTTCAAAGCAGCACCCCTCCCGCCACTGCTTACGTGGCAAAGGGGGTCTCCAAACGCCTCGTGGCACGTACACTGCAGGGTGCCTGTCCTTTGCTCTGGGTTCATCTTTCAATAGCGTTGACTAGGGATGGCCGTGCGGTGATTTTCTCTAATCAGGAGCTTTTCCGTGAGCTCTCGGGCCACTGAGGGCGGGTGTCTGGAGCAGAGGGCTTCTAGCCGAACCCCTGGGAACCGGGGTTGTGAGAATGTGTACCTGGTGGGGGCCAGTTTGGCATCTCCGATGCCCAAAATTAAAGGTGTGTGGTCGGGGAGATCCCGGGTACAATGTCCAAATAACCACCTACCGCAGAACGGAGCTGTGGGGGAGGGGGAGGGGCTGTTTTGGGTCAGAAGGGAAGGAGCAAATCTCAAGCCAAGCGGGGGGTTCTGGAACCTCCTGCCAAACTGGGACCTAAACGTCCCGAGGAGCTTGTGAACCCTGCTCAAGTGAACTGAGAATATATTCATTTACTAAAACCACGCCCCCAAGCAAAGGCAGGAAAGTGCATTACAGGGGATTGGGACCTTTTACCAGTGGACTGACTATACTATAACAATATTTAAATAGCATGTGATATGTCCTGTAAGACAACAGCTTGGTTTATTTTCTCTGCTGTGCTTATTCACATGGACAAAATGAGGTCCAAGGTTTTGGGAACCTGAAGGTTCCCCAATTCGGAGGGGGAAGCTTTAAGAAAAGGGATGTCAGCTTCTTTTTCTTTTTCTTTTGGAAGCACTGTAGCACTGTCTGTAGTACTGTCGTCCTGTTGTTCATCGATTTCCTTGAGCAGGCACCAGTAACATCTCCATTGTGAGACTTGTTACTGTTTTTGGCATATTGAATACGCCATGGGGAGCTTGCCAGGCTCTGCCGTGCAGGCAGGATACTCTTGGTAGCTTGCCGGGCTCTCCAAGAGGGATGGAGGAATTGAACCCGGGTCAACAAGGCAAACGTCCTACCCACTATGCTATCACTCCAGCCTTTAAAGTTTTATTTAGAAAGATGGGAGGAGAGAGAGAAGGAGAAGTATGTGATCAGGAGAGAACAAAGCTTCTCCAGAGCGGAAATGAGCCAACCCAAGAGGGACAAGCAAGCGACATTCAAGGGAGAACACGGGCTTGAAGAATGAGCCAGAATATCAACATCTGAGTATAAAAAAAAAGCCGTTTTCCCCAGCTGCTCCTGGAAAGAAGCTCTGAGAGACCCGTGTCGCTGAATCCCAGTGACCACACCCCTGCACTTAGAGGTGTGTTGGGCGTCCCCCATCAGGAGTGGGACCAGGTCCTCTGCCCCTCAGTAGGAGGCAGGAAGGAGTAAACAGTGGAAAGACGGTTCTGGGGTTCCCACTTAGCACACTAGCAGCCTCCATCCAGATGACTGAACTCAAATGTTCCTCTTGACGCCTCTTACCCACACATGCTTTAAAGGACCCTGTCCAATGGTGCCATCTACATAACCACTAGAACAACGCTCATAAATAAAACAATCTTCAAGGCCAAACAGCTGCGGAGAACCAGGCTTGTCAGGATGAGCTCCAGAGAGCTGCTGGGATCACACGATCCTGGTTGATCCATCCTCTTGTGGTCACTGTGATGTATCCCCTCAATTTCCGGGAGGGAAACAACCAAGAACTAGCTGCAAAAATTCCTCCCAGGGGATCTATTTAGTCTCTCGGGTCGGGGTGGGGTGTTGGGTATACGTGTGGTGTGGGCTCAGATGTGTGTGGCAGGCCTTGCACACACACACGCAGATCTGATTGGAAGAACCTCATTCCTCGCGTGTCTGCCTTTGGAAAGAGTGTCCAAAGCAGCTTCAGGGGTAGGGAATAAAGTCCCCAAATGCCAGTAATATAAAAATGATGGTAATAATACAGAGAGGGTGAGTGCTATCACAGCTCCGGCACTTACACTGGTTCTCAAATCTGCAGCCAGCTTATTTTCTAGCCCTTACTCCCTCATTCACAGCAATGACTGATGTGGGCAGTCTAGACCCCAGAAGGGGAGATAATGGCCCCGGCCTTAATAGAAGGCGCAGCTGTGCAGCCATCAAGGAGACCCAACACTCAAGGAGGGGAGTGGAGGCCCCCTGACGCTTCTCCTCCTCTTTTACCATCTGAGATGTCTCTGATCTGGGTTCCAAACAGATCTTGAGCGTTATTCAACTTAAACTAATAGTGAGGAACAGTGATCAATGGTCTGCCAATCAACTTAACTGTTCAGTGAAGGCTTTAAGAATGGCCTCCACATCTAGCCCATAGAACTCCCAGAAAATTGCGAGTCTAGTTTTGGGGCTGAAAACAATCTAAATGAAAGATTATTTATGAAGGGAGCAGCAGGGGGAAGAAGCATGTAAATTAGATTCATTAAATGGACAGATTCCCTCGCAATTCATTTTTGGATAATTTATGCTCATTTTCTCTGATGTCATCTGTTGTTCAGGTGGATAATTAGTCATGCTCATTATTAACTGATGGAGGTTGCTTTGTGTTTTGGCAGAGGGAAGCATGTTATTTGGGAAAGTGTCTATGAATGTTGAGCTTTCAATACAGGTACAAGGGTTTATCTGCAAGAATGCAGCTTTTATTTTTCCAAATAATTCAATATCCTGACGTAAAGGAAGTCATTTTTAGGCAAAGACAATTACTAGCCAGGGAAATAGGAGTGAGGGAGGGGGAGGGAGAGAGAAAGCGGGGAGGGAGGGAGGGAAAGAGAGAGAGAGAGACAGAGAGAGAGAGAGAGAGAGAGAGAGAGAGAAGGAGAGAGGGAGGGAGGGAGGGGGAGAGAGAAAGAAGGAGGTAGAGATTGGGTACCTTTGCATTACATTTAGCGGTCTAGGAGGCTATGCAGAAGAATCTTTTTTTTTTTTTCCTTTTTCTTACTGCTGTATAGGTCTCCAGGACCAAGAGAAAATAGGGTGAAGTGTCCACCCTAACTCTGTAATTCTTTCTGTTTCAAAATAAAGGCAGAATTGAAAAATACATTGAGAAATGTCTTTCCTTTATAGGGTGAGTAACAGATCTCTTGAGAAATGTAATGCAAAGGTGCCCACTTACAAGTTACTATGATCAGCAAATTGGTTTTAAGATTTGGTTCTACGAATGTACCAAATATAAGCACTATAGGTCTCTAAGAAGGTATGGCTTCGATCCATTGAGATCTTCTGAAATTCTTTATGTAACTTGCAGTTCTTGATATGTCTTGATATGGCAGTGCAATTTAGTAATTCCCACCTTTGGCAAATTAACAAGAATAATGCCTACCATTAATGATGTTTTTCTTACAAAATTTCCTGGTATGTAATTGTTTCTTTTTCTTTCAAATATATTTGGCCCTGTGCAGTATTTTATACTTAGATCATTTCCCATTTATGATTCTTTCTTGTTTCAGTGTATTGAAGAGAAAAACAAAAGCATTCAGTATTTCTTAAATTTTTTAAAACCAAACAACACCAATCATGATATTCTAGATTATTCATACTGAGTATAAATTCTGAAGTTAGTAAAACTAGTGAGGAATGATTTACCTAACAATTGTTTGAAAGGGCGAGTATCTAGGAAAATGTCGAGCCTTTGTTTGAAGAACTGAATCGAGGAGATGGTAGACATGGGTCCAGATTGGATGAGGGAGCCCTGAGTGTGGTTTTGGATATGTCGACTGCAACGTGTCTTTAAGCCATACTCAACTGCGGTGTCAGGAAGTTGCATCTACGTGTCTGGAATTTGACGGAAATATGATTTTATGACTCATTTGTTTCCATGTTATTGTAATTCAAAAGTCTGGAGGGAATCACTAAGGGATTGAGAATCTGAGAAAAGTAGAGGGTCTTAGATAAACTCTTGGTTGGAGGAAGTCATTCTCAGGCAAAGATAATTTCTGCTCAGGGAAATAGGAGGGAGGGAGTGGGAGAGAGAGAGAGTGGGGAATGAAGGGATGGAGGGAGGGAGAGGGGGAGAGAGAGGAGGAAGTGAGAGGGAGAGGCAGAGTGAAGGAAAGAAAGAGAGAGAGAGAGAGGGAAAGAGAGAGGGGGGAGGGGAAGGGGAGAGGAGGAGAGAGGTGAGCCAGAGAAGTCCAGGGAAAGTGTTCAAAGGAGGGTGCAAGCACTGATTTGGTACTGCAAGGATATGTGGAAGAAAACAAAATATTTAATCTGGTTTGGAGGTAGGGTATTCATGCTTGACCTAAATATCTGCTTCTGTCAAGTGCCTGAGGTAGAAGCCAGATGAAAGTGTTGGATGAGGAGAAGAGCAGACAGAAATGATGAACTTGCCTGAGATATTTGACTATGAAGAGAAGGGGCTGGAAGGTATCTGAGGATGGACTGTGAGTTTACTGGAGTTTTTTTTTTTTTTAAAAAAAACATAGTGTTAGTAAATGGTTAAGACCTAAACATGTTTAAGTGTCGTTCTGAGCATCTAGTCCAGGACGAATGGCTGACCTAATAAAAAATGAGAACGTGTAAAACTTGATGTTACTGTCTGGCAGATCGTCCATTAGATTTCCACCTCAAGGCTCCTGCTTCCTCCTTGAAGTAGGCGGTAAGGACTTTCAGAGCCAGTGAGATGGGAAGGCGGAGAGTTGGAGGTTTTCGGGGTGCAGCTATAGCCTTGAGAAAGCAGTCAATGACAAAGGCACTGAGAGACGTGAAGTAGGGTCATGGGGAGGTAAGGGGCACTTGAGGTCAGTGATCAATCATTTACGAGGGGCCAATCTTCACAGATAGGAAACAACCACGGCTTAGTTCCACAGCTACTCAGCCCCTGAATGCTCCCATAGCAGGTCTGAGCTACTCATGACTGGTTTTGCCCGAGGGCCATGCCCCCAAGGTAAACAGCAAAGGTCCCTAGAGTGCTTGATGCGGGTGGGCTGGAACCCACATTATCAAGGTAGAGGAGGGAGTGGAGTGAGGACAGATCTCAATGAATTCGAGTTGCCCAGAGTCAAGAAGACTCACCTCTTTTCCCTGCCACCTTTAATGCTGCTCATCTATAGGATGAAGCAAAAATGGTCTCTTATAAATCTCGAAGGACGCGGAATATACATCAAACATTTCTTTTAAATTAAAGAGCAAAAGAGAACTGAGTCATCTTAACTACTCCCTTACCAACCTCAAACAAGAAAGCACAAAGAAAACACATCTCTAGGATAAGCTTAGGCTTGTCTATGTTGTCTGGCATACTCCTCCGAGCATGCGGTCAGAATAGTCCCAACCTCACAAAGAAGATGGGAGGAAAAACTCTTCCAAGAGCAAAGGAGCATCAGTGAGAGTCGGAAGAGCTGAAGCCCAGGTGAGGGAAAGAATGAGGAGGAGAGATAAAAGCCAGACCTCTACTGAAAAGGAACCTCATTTACTTTTCCCGTGATTCCTAACGGAATAATTGCTGAGCAAATGTTGTGAAAAAAAACTTTAATATCACTTATAAGTGGCATTTCGAATAACTGGATGAGGGAATGCCATGTTTTAAAGGGGGCGGGGGTTGCCTAGATCAACCTTAGTCCCAGAGTTTAGGGCAGAAAAGGAAAGAAAGAGTAGAGGGGAGCGGGGAAAAGACAGAGGAGAAGCAATGGGGGCCAGGCCAGGGGAGTCAGGCACAAAGGCGTGTTAAGGAACGACGGCGCCAAATATCCAAACCACAGGGTCAGCGATGCTGAAATCAAGACGCCGAAACTTGAACTTGAACTGAACTCTGAAAGGTGCCTGTCAAGAAGAGGGGACATGGGAGGGAACCCCAGGACCTTGGTGGGGGAGGCAACACTGGTGCTGGGTGCCGGGACATCGCATGTCTACAACTCAACTATGAATAACTTTGTAAATCATCATGCTTTAATAAAATAAAAAAATTTAAAAAAGAAGCATCCTCCAGTTATGTGGATTCTTTTCTGTATCGAGTAGCCTTTCTACATGACCTTGCTTTTATTAAGCTTTTTGGATAGAATGAAAAGGGAAAGAAATGCAACACTAACTATTAGAAAGCAAGAGGAAAAGGAGAAAATAGTGAAAGTAAGAACTTAATATGCAAACTTCATTTTTTTTTCTTTTTTAGATGCCTATTACAAAGTTCTTCCACCTAATAATATATACTATCACCGCCAGTGGCTAGTTTACTTTTTTTTTTCTTTTCACCCCAGAGAGGAAAATGACCAGTGATTTAGGAAAAGAAAAATGAAAGGAAATGGGACTTTTCTCCTCGCCAACTCATGTTCTCATCAACAAAAAGCATCTAACAATGCAAGGCCCTGAACTTGGGCAGAGGGAGAAAGACCTGGATGGAAGCTGGGTGGGAACTCCACAAAGCACTGACCCGGGAGCCTGTGAAAGGGAGGACTCACGTTTCCCCAGCCCGGAGCACCACTGGCAAGCTTCATTAGTGAATCTGGTCGGTCCAGTTCAGAGACCTGGGCACGCGCCATCATTCTGAGCCTTCCTGGTCAGGGGCTGGTCTGTCCATGGTCTGCACAGACAGCCCCGAGCAGGGTGGGAGAGCAGCGGGGACAGGTCCATTGGCCACAGCAAAAGGAGGAGGAGGGAGGGAAAGGGCATGACTCAAGTCCACTCCTCAAAGGGAACAAAGGCATTCAAATAAAGTCCAGCCTCTCCTCCAAAGAGGAGATGCTCTAAGACGCCGCAGACATTTTCTGCAAACCCAGAAATTCATAGAAATGCATCGAGGTGAGGTCTAGAGTTAGAAAGGGTAAGATGGGGGAAAGGGGTGTTCATCTGAGCTTGGCAGAGCCTCAGTTTCCCCCTGTATGGAGAGAGGAATGTGCCCTACTGCGTGCCAACATGAGAGACCAGTCCAGCTGAGTCTAGCTCTCTGGCCACCGTGCCCGAGGACAGCTCTCTCCTTCCCAGCCTTTTCTTTTCTTTCTTTTCTTTTCTTTTCTTTTCTTTTCTTTTCTTTTCTTTTCTTTTCTTTTCTTTTCTTTTCTTTTCTTTTCTTTCCTTTCCTTTTTTCTTTTCTTTTCTTTTCTTTTCTTTTTTCTTCCTTCTCTTCTCTTCTCTTCTCTTCTCTTCTCTTCTCTTCTCTTCTCTTCTCTTCTCTTCTCTTCTCTTCTCTTCTCTTCTCTTTTTTTTTCTTTTCGGGTCACACCCAGCGATGCTCAGGGGTTCCTCCTGGCTCTGCACTCAGGAATTACTCCTGGCGGTGCTGGGGGCCCATATGGGATGCTGGGGATCGAACCTGGGTCAGCTGCGTGCAAAGCAAACGCCCTCCCCGCTGTGCTATGGCTGTGGCCCTCTTTCAAACATGTGTGACCCAGGAGCAAACTGCTGTGTCTAACCTACTGTCCTATAAAAAATGAGTCCAGAGCCAGTCTGACGGAGGGGGTGGGGTGAGAGCAAATGATCTGTGAGGTCTGAAGCACCCTGGGGTGGAGTTCAGGGCCCGTCAGGAGCCACGTCCGAGCGTGTCCCCCGTTTCTCTGAGGAAAACTGTGGGGGCAGGTCCTCCCTGACTGGAAGCTGAGCACCCTCTGAGGGCAGCTTCTTGCCCCACCTCCACCTCGCTGACCTGCTTCTGCTTTGCGGCTGTCTCTGGGGCCGAGAGCAAGGGGACATCCCGGTGCCGTGACTCACGCTCTGGGGCCTGAGGGAGCGTCTTTAGTTACCAAGCTATCAAGCGCCACCTGGCACGGCCACTGTACTTCACTGCAGGTCTGCGGATGAAAATGAGCCAGATGTGCGGAAGCTTCCAGAAATACAGCGGGCCTGGGCAGTGCCCCTCCTGCAGAGAGGGGCTTCCCCCTGCCCATGGCCCTATTGTGGCCAAACTGCCCCCCGAGAATTTGGGTTAAGCACCCCCGGTGTGTGACATGGTCTTGGTTACAGCCGGAATAGACAAAGGACAGAGATGAGCGTCATTCTGGCGTCTATTAAAAACCACGGAGAATTTGGTGGCATCGTGAACCTTCAGGATGTCGGGGTTCCGGAACATTCCTGGGGTCCCTTCCCCTGTCCACGCACAGGAAGTGGCACCCCCTTTCCTTTAGAGACAGGGAAACCAAGGTCTGAGGGGTCTGATGAGGCTCCCACGACAGCTCTTGCTGCTGTGGGGTGCCCGGGACGCAGTGCTCCCTGAGGATGATCTCTGGTTTCTCCGGAGAAGAGCTGAGTCTGCTCCTCAGGAACTAACTGTCTAGTCTCTGGAGTAACGGCTTGAGCGCAGTGCTTGCGACCAGATGTTTATGATCGGAAAATGGGCAGCTCATTCTCGGGGCCAGATGGGGCCTCCAAGGACTGCTCTGAACCTGGGGCGGGGGAGGCCAGATGCTCTGAGACGGGGGGGGGGGGGCTGGACCCACGGGACCCCGCCCTCCCCCTCACTCCCTGGCCCGGCGAGGGCGCGTGCGGCGGGCAGATTCTACTCTCTGGGAAGGACGCACTTCAGGCCGCTGCGTGGAGCAAAGCCACTTTCTCCCCACGACCGTGCATGCGGGCAGAGGTGTCCCTCTCGAGGGGCTGGCCAGGGTGCGTCCTCCGGTGGCCACAGAGACAGGCCCTGTGGGTCACCTCAGGAGCTTCTCTCCCCGGATGCCAGCCCGGTCCCGCTGCACTAGGCAAAACCGTGGCACGGTGGGAAGGATGGGGGTGCTCATCAGCCCTGGAAATGTGGCTGGGGGCAGGGTGGCTCAGGGGTTAGAGCATCTGCCCCGCAGGCATCCGATCTGATCAAGGGTTTGAGTCCTGGCACTGCCCCGTGTGCCGAGTTGGGTGGGGAAGGCCACCCAACTGCTGCCCAAGCTTCAGCCGCAGTCCTGTCACTACGCCGTGAGTGAGTGTGCAAGCACCACGGCCTGGTCATTGGAGCGGCCACAAAGGCAGAGGGAAGAGAAGTGACAGGGGACAGAGCAAAAACGTCAATATCCCCTCGAACCCAACACAACGATGGCAGCCCAGTCCCCAGCGTCCTCACCCACCCCCCAGCCCCGCCTCGCCCTAGATGCCGGTGTGCTAAGTTGAAGGGTGTTGTTGCTCCTATACGTATCAACCCCACGTTGCAGAGTAGGAAACTGAGGCCGGGACAGCGGCTCCTGTCGTGCCAGCAAAGGCCTTCCCTTCCCAGGGCCTCGGCGCTTCCATCGTCCTAAGGCGGATCACCCCCAAGGGAAGCCCCGTCGTGGACGCCGGGAAGGCGGAGAGGCGGCAGGGGCGGCCGGTCTGCGCCCCGCAGGATGTTCTTGGGGTGGGGGGGGAGTGTCACCCCTGCGAGGGCAGCTCGGGGGCAAACCCGAGGCTTCTGGGGGAGGGAAGAAGGCGTCTGCGTGGGTAGGGGTGTAGCCGGCCCAAAGGACCGACTTGCAGGACTGTTGGGGGGGTCTCCTCTAAAGGGGTCTCCTGGGCTACCAGGCGCCCGTCCTCCCCTGGGCCGGGCCAGTCCGCTTCCCTGTTGCACGGGCACACCCGTGGACAGCACGGACTCAGCCCCCTCCCCCGCACCGCTGCCCCTCTGCAGCTCGGAGGAGGCTGGACGCCCGCAGGCCCTGCTCTAGCCCCCGACCCTGCCCTCCCGGCTCTCGCTCACTCCCGTCATTTCTCCCCAGCTAATGATGCCTCAAAAGTCTAAACAAGACGCCCCCTCCTCGGCCCCTGGACTCCCAGCTCCAACCCAGACCCCCTTCACACTCCCCCCAAATCCCCCTCTAATAACCCCCATCTGTGGCTGACTGTGCTCTCCCTGGAGACACTCCCCGATCCTCATCGTGTCCTGAGCCTGTCGCTCTGCCTGGACGTTCTTAGCGGCCTGGACCTCCCCAAGGCCCAGTTTCCCGCCTGCCTGCGGCAAGTGCCCATCGCACGCCGGGGCAGCTGGGATTCAGCTTACAGACCCAAAGATCAGTCCAGAGGCTGCGGCCGGCTGCGGGATCCCGGCTGGGCTACATCCCCGAGCCACACTCTGCTGCTCTGGGCTCTGCCTCGGGTCGAGGCCCACGTTGGGAGGCACGTGTTCTGGCTGGAGAGAGAGAACAGCGGAGAAGCCGACCGAGGTTCAAGCCCTGGCACCCCATGCGGTCTCCTCCGTCCTGCGAGGAGTGATCCCTGAGCACTGAGCCAGGAGTCAGCCCAGAAAACGGCTGGGCATGACCCGAACACTCTCCGAAGAAAGGAGGAAGGAACCGAGAGTTCTACGCCACATTCCACCACTCGCGTTGGCACTTGGGGCTGCTCCCCTCGGGGTCTCTTTCCCCCCCGTCGCAGCCGCAGAACTGAGGACAGTGACTCTGAGAACCGCTCAGGCGTCTGGCTCAGCAACTTGCACACCTGCGGATGGAGCCTTTATCCGACGTTCTCAAAGACACAGGAGGAGCCGGGGCAGATCCCCGGGGGTTTGTCTGCAGTTCCTACTGGGAAGCCCGGCGGGCTCACAGTGGCCTGGCCGGGAAGGAAGGACCTGGGCCAGGGAAGCGGGGCTCTGGGTGCCGCAAGGTCAAGGCCAGGGACCCCGCGCCCCCCCGCCCCCCACCTTTACTGACATGTGAGTAAAAGTGTATAGATTTATGGTGTATGCGAGGGCATCCACTGGGTGTCCACTGGATGGTGATGCTCACAGTCAAGCTACTGCACTCGCGTACACACACACACACACACACACACACACACACACACACACACACACACACACACACACAGAGAACATTCCAGATCTACTTCTTAATAACTACCAAGTCTGCAGCACTGCAGTTTTAGAAGCCGGCACTCCCGTGCCAGACCCCAGAATGTGTGTGAAGTGAGGCTGTGCCCCTGGGGGCTAGCGTCTCCCCTCCCCCAGACCTCAGCCCGAGGAAACCAGCCATCTATATCCTCTTTTCTATTATCTGTGTTTCGTTTTTGTTACAGTAACGCTAGGTGCTGGGAAAGGTGCATCCCCAAGTCACAAACATGATGGTCACTGGCCTCCCACACACCGTGTAAGCACCCTCCACCCTGTGGAACAGAAATACCGGAGATGATGAGCCTGCTCCTCTCCCTGGTGAGAACTGTTACGCCCTCCTCCTTTAGAGGAGAAACGCCTGGAGAGTCGGCCTGGGGCGTCCCCAGAGGCTCCTGCAGTCCTGTTCGTTCCCGGGTACGTGTTTCCTAAAGCCTGGAAATCCTGTGCTGTGTCCCTTGAGGATAAGGCGTGCTGTTCTACGTGTGACTGAGACATGTGGGGGGAGGGCTGGGGGGAGTTAACCGAGAGACAGTGACGGGGTGGGGGAAGGGCTTCCTCATGGTCTGGGGGCCAAGGAGGCCCCTGCACCAGCCGTCATGCTGGGCAAAGCAGAGCATCAGCTGCATCCGGGAACCATTTCCAAAATGCTGCACGATTCCGGATTCGTACGTGCCCGGCGAGGGGGAGGGGGCCCCTGGGCTCATAAACCCGCCACTGAACTTGGCCTCGCCCTGGCTTTAAGGAGCACTTGCTGTCTGCAAAGCCCCCGGCCCATCCCCAGCGACCATCCCACCCGTCTCCTGCACGCTAGTTCCGGAGGAGGCCTGAGGCCTTTGGAGAAGGAGCCAAAGGGGTGGGAGGTGGGGGCGTATCGGGTTAAAGAATTTGTCAAGCTCAGGGCCCACTTCCTGGGGTGCTAGAGCTGGGGAAGAGTGGGGAGCGGAAGGGGGCCCCGCTGCTGAGCAGGGACCCCTCCTCCTGGAGCTGCAGGGTCAGTGACTGAGGCAGGCCCCTTCCCCGACCACAGCCGGGGCGCTGGATGCAGGGGACCAGTGAGGCACAGGGCCTGGCAGCTGCCCCGGCGGCGCGCGGGGACAGAGGCGGAGGCAGAAGCAGGCCCGGCCAGCGGCTCTCGGCGGGGCTGGAGCGGCTCCAGGCCCAAGATCCGCTCGGTCTTGTTTACGGGCAATGGGTCAGGGGACTGACCACCAGGCCCACGGGCGGGCTTCAAGGAAACCCTCGGAAATGGCTCCGAGGGATGTCACAGGCGTGTGTGAGGATGTGCCTGTTTCCTCCGGGAAGGCTCAGCTCGTCTGACGCTCCTCCGGGCATGGAGCAGCCCTGGCGAGCGCCGTCTCCTGGGGCTGAGCGGGCCGGAGGGCTGCCCGCCCCCGGGGCTGCAGGTTACGGGCAGGAGAGCAGCCTTGCCCTTGAGAGGGGCTCTCCCGGCACGGAGAGGCGGGCGGAAGGGCAGAACCAGGGGGCAGAGCGACCAGCAAACTTTCTGGAAGGCCCGACCCATTCCCCCCAGCCCCTGGCTTAATTTCCTATCAGGAAGTCGGAGAATTTATTTCCCAAAGCACACAGACACACACACACAGACACACAGACACACAGACACACACACACACACAGACACACACACACACACACACAGACACACATGCTTTCTCCCCCCTCCCCCCTCCATTTTTTTTCTTTTCTGCAGTGCCAGGTTTGAACCCAGGACCCAGGCACGTGAGCACTCTGCCGCCGAGCCCCGTCCCCGCCCATACCGTCCCTCCAAACCGTGGTTAGTTGATGTGCTCAGTGAACACACTAAAGGGGGGACAGTCCTGCCTCGGTGCTGTCCAGCGGGGAGTCTGCTAGGGCTCGGGGCTGCTCCACGGCTCCCCCTTCCCACCTCTGTCCTCATGGCCCGCAGCCACCAGTGGGGGTGCGCTGGGGGGCTGCGTGGGCCCGGCGGGGAGCACGATGGGACCCGTGACCCTGACCCTGAGACACGCTCCAGCCGCCCGCAATGCCCACACTCGCCCTCTTCTCTGGGGCCTCAGGGGTCCCGTGGGGCCGAGACACGGCCCTCTGCAGACACCTGGACGTCTTGGGTGGTCCTTCCGCTGCTTTCCCACCCGGCCCCACAGCCATCCTGCGGGGGCGCGTGGCCCGTGGCCCTTGGGACTTCCCCAACATGCTGCTCGCACCCGACTGTGCCTCTTAGAGCCCAGGCAGCTGCCGGCCTGTGCAGGGACTCGACTCCTTGGCCTCCTCCTGGCTTCCGGAGGGGCCCAAAGGCACTTCATTCCCTGGAGGGGCTTGGGGCAGGGGTCTTAGAATAGCAGAAACCAGCCCAACCCTGGAAGCCTGCGTCAGAGGGCCTCGGGCGAGACTGTCCCGCGGGCGGAACACCCCTCCCTCCCCCACAAAGGACTCTCGCAAGGCTCTTTTCCCCGGGACATGTGGCTCTTGGCCACAGGAGGGCCCGGATGCAAGAGATACCATCAGAGCCAGATACGGGTCAGATCTAGAGGCAAAGAACACAGTCAGAGAGTGAGAGGTGCCAGGGCCCGATGCCAGGGCAAAGAGCTGCCCGCTCCGGGTTCTCAGGTCGGCTGACTCAGTGCTCAGGGCCGGGACACCTCCCCGGGGGGCTCGAGCGCTGCCGTTCCTTCTCCAGCCGTTTCTCCCCCCACCCACAATAGCGCACTGGCTCCTGGGTCGCGTCCCACGGTCAGAACCGCTCGGGAGGCGCCCTGGTCCCCACACTGCAACTCTGAGGCAACTCAGGCCAAGGAGGGGCGGGTCCCTGTTGGGGGGGGGGCGCCTGGCCCCGCTCCCGGTGGGCTGTGAGCCTCAGAGGGCCACAGACAGCACAGGACGAGGAGCCTTTAGGCAGCACTTGGGGGAAACTAGAACCAAACACCCTCTTCCTCCAGGGGAGAAAGGGTCAAGCTACCCTTGCCCAGGGCAAGCATGGGGCCACACGTGCGCTTCTACCAGCCTAATCCCCGGCCTCCTGCTCCTTCTCTTCCCCGAATAAAATGATTCCCGGGTGCCTGGGAAATCTGCCCCCAGCACTCCGCACTGCTAATGAGGAAACACAAAGCCTCCCCGGAAAGGTGAGATCGGAAGATTCCGTTAATTCCCGGAGGGTTCCCAAGGATAATTACCATCAAGGGCTTGGAGTGGTTCTCTCTCTGTGGCACCCCCAAGTTCCCACCCTCCTCCACCAGCTCAAAATTGCTCTCTTGAGGTATGATGTTTAGAAAAA
This sequence comes from Sorex araneus, assembly GCF_027595985.1. Taxonomy (NCBI): domain Eukaryota; kingdom Metazoa; phylum Chordata; class Mammalia; order Eulipotyphla; family Soricidae; genus Sorex; species Sorex araneus. The sequence goes on from NC_073303.1 coordinate 267,873,210, forward strand.
AACAATGGTGGGAGGATGGACTTTAATTTGGAAAAACCCTATGGGGAACCATCACGCATGTAGAAGGGGGATGGGGGGGAAAGGAACCGAGTCCCAGCACCCCGACAGCCATAGCTGCTGCCACTAGGTACGTTGGGAGAACTGCAGCCGATTTGCAGACCCACGAAACTTCTGGTTTATGGATCCCGGAGAGTTTATGAAATGAAAATATACTGTTGCAACTAAAATATGAAATAGCATCTGAAATAATAGCTATTTTGGTTCCTCAGTGATGTTAGATGACAGCGAAAACCAGACCCAATAGGCAGAGTCTCCCTGTAGTGAATGAGACGCCCCTGGGGAGTAACAATCGAGCATCAGCCCAGCACTTCTGAGCGTTTTGTGTGAATTCGGTGAATCTGACAAATGAACCCGCCAGGTCCATTTGGCTGGCAGAAGCCTGGGGCACGGGCCAGGTAGGCTACCCGGCAAGTGAGTAGATCTTGGTTTCTGAGCCCCAATTTCCTCTCTTTGATATAGAAAGCGGGCTACAGCCTACGTGTATTTTTAGACTTCCGTCAGATTTCCGGAGAGACATCTGTCCATCAGAAATGGGAAAACAGGACCAGATTGGAAAAGAAGCTCCGTGAAGCCTGTCAGCACCACTTCCTGGTGCCAGGGATGGAGTCTGGGCAAACGGTGATGAACACACTCTCTCTCCCGGCAAGGTGAGGCCCGGAGAGACAGTGCAAGGGGTAGGTAGGGCACTTGCCTTGCTTGTAGCTGACCCTGGTTCAGTCTCCGTCACCATATTGGTCCCTGAGTGCAGCCAGGGGTGAGCGCTGAGCACAGAGCTAGGAGCAGTCCGTGAGCCCTGCCAGGCATAACTCAAACCACCACCCCCTCCAAAAACAAATGCATAAACAACGCAGGGAAGCCTAGCGCAGGCTGTGCAACGAAACAAGGCACAACAGGTGCTTTTGAAAGTGCCTTGGGAGGGGTTTCCGTAGGAAGCTATCAGGAAGGCGGAGAGGGCAACGTCTGTTTTCTCATTGGCATAAACCCCAATTTCACCTCCACCTCCAGCGATGATGAGGTGAGAGGGCATGTTCACTTGGAAACAGATGATGAGAGTTTCGAGAGGGGAAAGGCCACGGCGCCCAGGCAGAACCCTGGGGTTCTTGTCAGAAACCCAATTATCATCACCCGAAGGCCTTGGCTTTCCGCATTCGCTGTGGGAGATGCAGCATGTCCGGGCAGCAACCCACAATCTCGTGCTCACAGCAGAGAGCTCTGGGCGAGCCGGGAATTCTGCAGAGGGTCCGGGCTGGAGGGTCTTGAGAAAACCACAGCCCGGAACTGTTTTCAGTGCGTTTGCTTCTGAGCAGAGAAGGAACAACAGACTTGCAGTAGGAAGCTTTTTCTGTAACAAGCCGGCATTTCCAGTAGATTAAGCCAAAACAGGACGGCATTGATCAGTCCCATTAGACAGAGGAAGAAACCAGGGGCGACTGACGTTACTATGCCCTAAAGGCAGCTCCTGCCTCTAGGTGTGTGCATACCTGTCTGAATCTTCCCCAGAGTTACGGGAACACAAGGGTCCAAAGCCAGTGTCTTCTTGGAGTTTTCATTTCATCTCACCTCAGTGCCACGCCAAAAACTAGCTACATGACCTTTCCACACCAGGGCCCGTGGGGACGAGAATGACCAGACGCCGTGGACCAATGGGGATGAGGATGACCACATGCTGAGTGGCTGCCCGGAGGCTGCCTTGCACCCCCTGCAGCCAATTCCCAGGCACTCCCTGTTGTGGGAACCACAGCGTGCAGGTTCAGAGTCTTTAAGAAAACTGACTAGTGCCGGAGCGATAGTACAGCAGGCAGGACGGTTGCCTTGCGTGCAGCTGATCAGGATCTGATCCCTGGCATCCTATATGGTCCACCCAGCACTGCCAGGAGTAATTCCTGAGTGCAAGACCAGGAGTAACCCCCTGAACGTCACTAGGTGTGACTGAAAAAGGAAAAAGAAAAGAAAACTGACCGCTTTAGGTTTGCTTCACAGTTTCGAGTTTGGATGGGTTGCCTGAAACCGCTGTGGAGTTCCCTGTTGCATTTTGCAAGCGAGGGCTACAAACGGTTTGAATTTAGGGCTCCCGGAAGGAGTCCACCTTTAATGAATTAATCGATGTATTGAATCACTGTGAGGTTCACAGTTACGACGCTGTTCATGATAGAAAAGGGGCCACTAGGACAGAGACAGCTGGAGATGAGCCCCCTGGGTAAGAACTGTGTGCAAGGAGGAGGGAGAGGAGGGAGAGATTCCGAGGAAGAAGGGGAGTCCCCCCCTGTAAGCCAGGGTGACGGGACTGTCTCTCCTTGTTGTGTCAGAGGGCTCCGGGGCCCTGACTCACTGATGGACGAGACAGAGGAGCAAGACTTGGGGATGGAACTCCGCCCTGCTTACGGCCAAGCCCTCGGCGGCACTCTGTGTCTTGGCAGAGCACACCCGTGGGGCAAATGGATTTTGCTCACACCCTCTGCCAGCCCTCCTGCTGACTCCTGAGGAAAACACACCCCACCCCAGGGCTGAGTGAGGCAGGAGCGATCCCTTCAAGCTCTCAGCTAGACTGCCGCACACAACGCCAACTGCGTTACAGACAAGCGACGTACCCGGAGCTCAGGGGCAGGCCACCGCACAGAGACCTTGGGGCGGGTGCCCGTGTTCGTTAGGAAGGCTGGCGACGCCCATCCGGATCCCCGGGTGTGCCTTGGGCCCGCTCTGGGCACACGCCCCTCATTTGCAAGAGGGGAATCACACAGCAAATATTCTTGGCTCCTCCGAGAACTTTTGGGGAGGTAAACACAAGTCGTTCACGGGGCCCCGGGCAGACCCCAATGCCTAATGCATGGATGCTTTCATGTCAAAGTAAGAAAAGAAGAGGCCCCCAGCCAGGCATTGTGGTGGCGATCATTTAAAGTGGAACTCTCGGCTCCGGCTATTCCCACGCGTGCCCGACTCAACGCTCGGCAGGGTGAGGCAGAACGAATTCACAGCGCAGGGGAGAGGAGCGGCTGCCCCGCTGCCCTTTCCTGAACACCACACGCTGGCATCAGTCCATTCTTGGCTCTGACTTTTGTCCTGGAGGGCTCGGAGCACTGTCCCGGCCGGCCGCACGTCAGTGCACAGGCGCTCTGCCCTTGCCATGTGGGTGCCAGCCTTTAAAATGGGAAACTCGGGGCTGCAGCGTCCACACACACTGCCAGGAGCCTGGGCGCCGTGGGCCAGCCCTCGTGTGCGCTGAAGACCAGTGACGGGAAGGAAGTGTCCATGCGGGGGTCGGGGGAGGGCTTGAGCCCATCGGCGCGTCCACTTGCCAATCCATTGTTATCTCGGGGCTTTCTTGACGCATCTCTCGGAGGCTGGCGAGCACACGACTCTTTATTTTTGGCTGATGGCACACAGGATGTGCTGTAAATGAGTCGTGGCTGCCCTTTATACTCTGGAAAAGGTCATTCTTATCTGGTGTCATTCACATTTGTAGGACTAATAAACACACATGTCGGGGGAGGGAGGGAGGTGACGAATGATGGCATGAGAGGGACTGTCAGGAGCAGGCAGCTGGTAGGATGATTAGTCACCTATGAATAAGGCCACGGAAGACTCCCCCCATTGCTCCCCCGCTGCTCCAGCTGCGACATGACTAGTCTAAGCAAATCATCTCATATCAGGTCTGGACATTGGAACGGGGCCGGGGGGGGGGGCATCAATGCTGCCTCTACCACTCTCAGTCAGGACATGGGGTGGCTCCAAAACTCTGAGGTCTCTTGTGAAGACACTCAGCTGCGTGGGGACTAAGAAGCTAGAAGCACACAGAGTCTTCAGCTGGAGGAGGCCTTCTCGAGGGGGCCATCTGGAGGGGCCTGGCTCAGAGGCGCGAAAGCCGACCTCAGGAAGGAAGGCCCAGCCAGGGGAGGGAGGCGAGGAACAGGGACCTGCTGTCCTGCCTGGGGAAAGGAGCTGAGACGGGGTGGAGTGGAGAGGGATGTTCCATGAGCTGAGGGCCGTAAGATTATTCACTCGGCCCTGATCTGCTCTTGGGCTTCACGACTTTCAAATGATTCAATTTCCTTGCATTATTAGAAACGCGACCCTCTGGGGAACACCAAGTAATATGTGATTGGAGATCCTGCGCGGGAAGGGAGATGCGTGCTGAAAGTAGACTACAGACTGAACAGGAGGACCACTCAATACCCTTATTTGGAACCACAACACCCAAAAGGAAAGATAGATATCAAATTGGAATGCCCCGCTACAGAGGCGGGGTGGGGTGGGGGGATGGGACTGGGGGAGGTGGGAGGGATATTGGGTTCATGGGTGGTAGAGAATGGACACTGGTGGAGGGATGGGCTCTTAAACATTGCATGAGGGAAAAACAAGCACGAAAATGTGCGAATCTGTAACTATACCCTCACTGTGACTCACTAATTAAAATATAAATTAAAAAAACAAAGAAACGAGACCCTCTGGATTAGAACACATGGCTTGGCTCATTCATTCATGTGTGCATTCGTTCCTTCGTTTATCCAACAGACATCCACTGGTGCCCATTGTCTATGCCCCAGGACACTGTTCTATGCCCCAGGACAAGGCAGAAAATGAACCAAGACCAAACGAGCCAACTCTCTACCCGCAGGAAGCATCTAGCGTGGTTGAAGGAGACCATGACAAGTGAATAAAGCCCACAGTGCAAGGGGGGGCAATGCGATGGTGGAAGGGAAGTGGACAAGAGACGAGGGAAGCCCCACTCAGACTGCCCGTTAAACACGGAGTCAGGAAGCCTCCAGGACAAGTTGAAGGAAAGAGTTAAAGGCGGAGGCAGGGAGACATGGGGGAGAGGGCAGCTCCGCAGAGTGCAGAGCTGGTGTAAAGGCCTAGAGGCAGGGCAGTGCTTGGGAGGGGACAGGAAGGGTGGGCGTGGGGAGGAGGGGCCGATCAGGAGGACTCTAAGGACCAGGTGACAAGTTGTACTTCCTAAAGGCCGGGAAAGAACCTCTTCCCCGGGGGATCAGTATGTTGATTTCGGAATGTGACATTTGGTGTATGCTGGTGACTCTTCCTTGGGCCTTGATTAAAGCACAGTCAGGGAGTGTCACGTTCTCAAGTGTGGGGCATATTGAACTGTTTGTCCCTGAAAAATTGAGGACTTGATTTGGAAGTCTGAGAACTCCTTGAGGGTGGTGCTGTTGAGTCACTCACACCTCCGGAATCTCACCACCCCTGGGGGCCCTGAGAGGACCTGGAGGTCTAATGGGTCGTTTGTTCAGGAGTTGTGGCCACAAAGGTGACCGTGTAGAGTAAAAAGCTTCAGGGTTTTGCAGACAAAGTCAAGTAAAATTAATTCTGGGCTGCAAAATGAGACAGACCAGTGCTCGGCGCGTGGAAGGGAAACGTAGCCCTGGAATCTTTAGAGAGTCGGGGCGGCCTCTGATGGAGCTTTGGGGGCCTCCGAGCGGGGGGCTAAAGAGAACAAAAAGGGCGTTTCTGACATTTAAGTAAAAGGATCTACCCAGCCAGAGAGCTGGCTCTGAATTCCCCTTCTTAACTGCTCTGTTTCGGTGTGTGCCAGGAAGGCCCCTCGACTCATACGGCACCTGCATGGGCCCGTGTGAGCTTTGGGCCGCCACCACCTGGAGCAGAGCCAACACCACACGCAGCCCCCGTGTGTCCACAAGCCTCTCCGCAGAGCCAGGAAGGGGAAGTGAGATCACAAGGGGAAGCTTCCCACAGAGCGTGGCCACTGCTGTCTGCCTCGGATGCTGACAGACGTTTTCTGTATTCCCCTGTAGTTCTCAGTAACCCTCGGCACAAATGTATATTGAAGAGGAGGGCAAGTTAAGAGTCAAGAACTGAAGGGCAGGTTAAGGGTTAACCGCTGAAGTTGCCCTTTGTAACTACTTGACTGCTTTGAAAGATGCCTTCAGGACCTACTGCTGGGCAGGACTTTGTCACCAAATGGGCCAACAAACTGCCCTAGGAACTATAGGCAAACATTTGCAGGGAAATAGTTAACAGTCAACAAATGTTTAGATATGCAAATCAAGTGATGTACGTGATTCCCTTTGATATGTGAGATTTTCATTTCTCCCCCAAAAGGGTATAAAAACAGCTAGCTTTTTGAGTTTGGGGCCTTCGATTATGCCACGCTATTGAGGCACAATTGAAGGTCCCAATATAGCTATATTGGCTTAAATAAACCCCATGCATTTGCAGAAAGAGTTGTCTTGGTTTTGTTCTTTTATCTCTCTGAGCCTCCCCCGGGCAGAGATCTGCCGACCCTAACAATATCACTCACGCTGTGTACAGGGAGACAAACCCAAACCAGGCCAGAGTAACAGCATGTTCTATTGATGCTGGCAGGGGATTACCAGGGTCTTCTGTCCCAGAGACGCCCAGAGAATGTGAGTGGAATATATTGCGCTGAGTTTTATGAATCAGTTTGGCTCAGGGACCTGACTCGGCGATCTAATCCTAATCTAGTTGATTGTTAATGGTCGCTGTCACCAAGCACATCCCATCAACCTTCCTTGACTTTCAGTAAAGGAGATCGTCCTTGGTTACACAGGTCAAACCTGACAATCAGCTGGGTGGTGTTAAGAGAGAAAAAAGGAAGTTTCTCAGAAGAAGGAATTTGACCTCCCAACCCCAGCCTCAGCCCTTGGGGGATTTCTGTACTGAGAAGGGCCTATGAGTTTTGACTTGCCACCCTACCCAACTGCCCATTAAGTTGCTAAGTCAGTCCCTCAAAAAAAAAAAAAAATCTCTGCATGTATATTTGCATGCATGTCTGCACGTGTCACTACATGCATGCTATAAACAAATGTGAAATTTATCTACATGATATTTAGGTGTGTTTATGCATGCAAATTCATATTTCACATGTATATGCATTTATGTGTTGATGTATAATTGCCATGTATGTGTATAATAAATGCATATCAGTATTATGATATGTATGTATATGAATACAGGTTGATGTATATTCATCACATATCTACATGCATGTATGTGTGTTTATGCATGTAGAGGCACATGTATATGCACATAATATGTATAGGCATATATCTGTATGCATGCATGCACATACGTGTGCATGTATGCATTTGTTTTTGCATGTGTTTATGTGTATTCCTGCTGATCCTGTTCTTATTTCTCTGAAGAATCCTGACCATTTCAAGTATAGCATATGCAGGCTTATTTCTTCTTTTTCTTTTGTCAGTAAATCTCGAAGAGGCCTCATTTGCATGATGCATTTCAGTTGTACTGAAATAAAATTTGAGCAGCTCCAAACTGAATAACAGCTTTGTACAAGCTCACAATTTCTCTTTGGCCTCTGCCACTCGACCTGACCCGGGGCAGCGAGCAGCACTGCCCGTGTAGGGGGCTCCTGGGTACGTCCCTGGGTCCCACACGAACAATAAAACGAAGATAAATGCCAAGTGGATCATTTGTCTCTCAAAATCCGGATGTATTCAAAGGTCACAGACACTGTTTGGCCTGCGACTCTCTGGGTGTACATGTGGAACATAATTAGGATATAAAAACTTTGTTATCTAAGTGAGAATAGATGTGGGCAGTGGTGGTGGCAATGCAATTTCGAGACTGAATGCACAGGAGAACAAATTACTGTGAGAAGAGAAATTACCAAGAGTGTAAATCTGCCTTCCTTCTTCCAGTCTGTCCGTAATCGTATGGAAATCAACCCCTACTGGACGGCAGACCCGAACCACGCTGTCATCTAAATTTAGGGCTCTGCGCTATGTTAAAAGAGATGGGGGGTTGGGGTCGACTTTCATATTTGTGTCCCCAAGTGATTTTTCCCCCCACTTCACCCCTTTCCTTTCACCGCAAATCATTCTTTATGGCACGTGCAGAATTTGAACAAAGCAGCTTCGATCTCATTTCCGCTTTTGCATTTTCTTACTGGCGTTCTTGTCACGGCCTAGTGGTCTGAGCATTTACTCTGTCGTCAGATCTGTAAAGCTTCCTGTGCATTTGGTGGTCAGAGCCTTGAAGCAATGGCCCTGGGACGATGGGTTTCCAGAACAGAAATCAGCCAGGAACCTCATGCAGCAACCAGCTAAGACCCAGCCGCCCTCTGGAGACCAGACCGAGAGACAGAATGACGGAATCTTCCAGTTGGCCTACTGCTAAGGTGGGTTAACCCAGACTCTCCAGAAACGCTCAAGACTGTCTGAGGCAAGTCCCGCCCCCAGAGTAAGCAAGGGTCGCACTGCACCGCGGCTGGGAGGCCTCTTTCCCTCGTCTCTGCCCCCGGCATGCTTTCCTTGGCAGAATTCCTTTCCAACGCTCACGTTCTTTTCCACATTCTACTTTCTCTGGCAGCGCCAGCTGCCTTCACCTCACTTATGCTCCCTTCCAGCCTACCATGATCTCCCCCAATTTCTCTGGCCTCTTCTTCACTCCTACATCTTTTTTTTTGTCTTTTATTTTTTTAATTTATTTTTTTTAAGTTTTTTTTTTTTTTATTAATGAGTCACCGTGAGGGTGCAGTTACAGAGTTTCGTGCCTGTGTTATAGTTACACAATACTTGAGTACCCATCCCTCCACCAGTGCCCATTCTCCTCCATCGATGGCCCCAGGGTCCCTCCCCCCGCCCCCCAGTATTGTCCCCCCCTCCGTGACAGGGAATTAGGGAATTCCTTATTGTTCTCTCTCTCTTTTTGGGTGTTATGGTTTGCAATGATCCTACTTCTTTTTAAAACCTCTTTAAATTTTTCTCCCCTGTCTCTAATCCTTTTTCTTTTAAAATTTTATTGATTCACTGTGAGATATTGTTAAAAGCTTTCACATCTGACTTACACTCACACAATGATCAAACACCCGTCCCTCCACCAGTGCACATTCCCCACCACCAATATCACCGATATACCCCCACTTTCCCACCCTCCCCCTGCCTCTATGGCAGACAATATTCCCCATACTCTCTCTCTACTTTTGGGCATTATGGCTTGCAACGCAGACACTGAGAGTTTCTCATGTTTGGTCCATTATCTACTTTCGGCACACATCTCCCATCCCGACTGATTCCTCCGGCCATCATTTTCTTAGTGATCCTTTCTCTATCCCAGCTGTCCTCTCCCCCGCCTGCTCGTGAGGCAGGTTTTCAACTATGGAGCAATTTTCCTGACCCTTCTATCCACTCCTTGGGTGTTGGTCTCATGTTATGTTATTTTATACTCCACAAATGAGTGCAGTCCTTCTTTATCAGTCCCTCTCTTTCTGACTCATTTCACATAGCATGATACTCCCCATGTCTATCTACTTGTTGTCCTTAACCCTTCTTTCTCACCCACTGGTCTGCTACGGTTCTAATTATTGCTGAGGTGCTTTAAAAACCACCGAGTGACTCACGCCGCATCTCTGGAAGGAGAGGGATTTGTGACTGTGGACAATGACCCACGAAGACCCAACACATCCCGTCTCCCGTGAGTCCTTCCCTTTCTTCTGTGGGGCTTTGGGTTGGGATTAGAGCTGGGCCGCTTCCTGCTGCTCCTAATGACAAGCTCTTCGGACCCGACTACTCAGCCCTGCCAGTCACCAGGCTCGGGGGCACGTCAGAATTGCTAACACAGATCAACATTTAAATCACTCTTTACTGGAAAAAATTGCTCCTTACTTGGAGCACCTCTGCCTGGAACATGAAAGAAGCTTCTTTTATACTGTAGCCACCAGACTTCCTCTTCTCTGGGCCCCATCCACCCACCTCCCCACTTTCATATTTTTATGCTTTAATGGGGGTATGGTGTTGTCAGCAGGTCAACCTGTACCTGTGGGGCGAGTGCATCAGCAGCCTAGATGGTGCCTTCAGACTTCCAGATACCCCCAAATTGCCGCTGTGCCTTTAGTCAGACCCCAACCAACAACATGGGGCAAGTTTGCCAAGAAACTAAACGGCCAAAAGCTAGGTATGTGGGAGCCACACCCACAAACCACCTCCGGCTCAGCTGTATAAGCTCAAAGCCTCAGCCCCTCTCGGAGAGCCTGGCAAGCTACTGAGGATATCCCGTCCGTACGGCAGAGCTTGGCAAGGTACCCATGACGTATTCGATATGCCAAAAACAATAACAACAACGTGCTCTTCATGTTCCTGGAGTGAGCAGACACCATTGGGCTACATTAGCATGCGACAGGGACGAATGGAGACGTTACTGGTGCCCGCTCGATCAATCAATGAGCAACGAGATGACAGTGTTACAGTGATACAGTGAATTAAAATTGTATTGACCTACTGGCTTTCACTGTTCTAGGAACTTCCAGAGCTTGGAATTACCTCTTGGAGTTGTACAAGCTTCAAGTCCCTACCCCTAAATTCTAGTGCCTTCTGTGACCAAATATGCCCTCTCTGTTTTCTCCTTCCTACCACCTTTCATCTCTTCTCTAGTAACTGTCACATTTTTCACAACATCTTAGAGATAATTTTGCTCTGTTTTGTTGGTTCACTTATATTTCACATATGAGAGAAACCACTGGTTACTATCTTTCATTTTCAGCCTCATTTCATTCAGCACAATGCCCTCAGATTCCAGCTTCTCAGTGTGTGAGATAAAATCACTCCTGAGTTTGGTGAGAAGCTTTGTCTGGGCTTTCTGACCTTCCACAACTGCACCTGAGGTCCATGTAAGAGGAAGGAGAGTAAATAGAGTAAAGAGATGTGAGGATTGTGTGGTATCATCTAACGGCATTAGGTGAGATTGCCAAGGATAACGCAGATTCATTCCATTCTGGGAACTTGCTCCCGCTCTTTGAATACAGAAGTACGGCCTACACAATTTTTCTTCTTGGGAGAAAACCATTCATTTTGATAATTTATCTGTGAATTCACTTTACCTGTATTTCCTGAAGTGTGGCGACACGTGGCTCGGGGAGAAAGTGCAAATGAGTGGCGGGTCTCGGCCCAGCGGCCAGACTAGGGGGGAAGCATAGTCAAAGGATACTTGTGGTCAAAGCCGTACCACATCCGGAAGAGCCAAGCACTCTCCGTCTTTGTTCGACTTTTATCCGTGTTATTTGCTTCCTGGAGAAAGATAAGAGAAAAAAGGCACAGGATTAATAATCCACAGAAAATATTGATCTAGGACATCAACATGAATACATATAAGAGATAGTGTATAAAAAGTATAAAAAATGCATGTCAAACCAGATTAAATTTAATCACATTTAAGAACTTTTTCTTGGTTGAGCCTTTTTATCTAAATGATGAAGAATCTGCCAAGCAAATTGCCTCCTGGATCTTAACCATGTGAATGAAACTCTTATGGCATAATTCAACACTGGCTTTTCTTAATAATCCCCATTTTATTAATGAGCTAAGACATGCCACTTTTGACATCAATAAAAATGATATTTCTGTCAGATAGCTGTTGTGGGAATTTTACAGTTTATTTCTGTCAAATTAGGATGATTCCTCCTTATAATTTATTAGAAGGTCAAGATTTCTGGGATAATACAGTTTAATAACTGAGAAACCCGCTTTTATTCATTCGTTTTATTCGGGATAGATTATAACCAAAAGCAACAGTTATTTTTGACAGCTTCCTGCTTTTATATTTGAGTTTTGAAAAAGATATGTCTGATAAGAAACCTGCAATAATTATGTCCAATTTCTTCTTTTCCAAAAGGGAGGGTGGAAGAAAAGGAATTAAGGACAAAAACAAATGCATTTGAATTGCATTTGTGTGAGAGGACAGGATGAAAATTGAGAAAATGGGAAGAGGTCAAACACTTTTGTGAACATCAGAGACAGATGGTAATGAACGTGGCAGTGAGGCAAAAGAAAAGCAAAATCCATCCACGGCCGCTGTGATGCCAGCATGAAACACGCTTTTCTCTTAAGAGTGACTCCATTGCATTGCTCACTTCCCACCCCTGCATCGTAGCTTAAGTTCACCATCTGAGTATGATTGTGTCTATGTCAGGGATCATGGAAGACAATGGTGGTCCGGGGAGGACAGCAGGGGTCCATGGAAGATACTGATGGCCCATGAAAGAAAACATGGATCCCCAGAAGACAGTGGTGGTCCATGGGCTGACAAGGGTCCAAGAAGGCAACAGGGGTTTACGGCAGACCATAGAGATCAGCGATCGACCCTTGGGGAGAACCGGATGGGCTTGCTTCCCTTTCATTTGTTTACTCCTTTCGTTCATTTCCAGCCAGCCCCCTGAAGGTTCGTGATGAATAGCTGAACACAAAGGGTTGTATTCTGCTCTCAGAAACATGTGTACCGGCAGATGCTGCTGCTGCCTCCCCAGCAGCCGGCTGGGAGCGCAGGAACACAAACGGGACCCATTGCTCAGCAGACATTTATCTTTCATGTGCAAGGGTGGGAGCAGAGGCTGCTAACGCCAAGTTAAAACCCAAACTGGCGGCCCTTTCCATGGGTTACCTTAGGTCTGCGATTCAGCCCTGCGCTGGTTTTCTCAGAGGAGTTCTGCAGTCATGGTCCTAAGAGGCATGGATGGGAGCTCTTTGCCAATCCTTCAGGGAAGGATGAGCTTCATGTGGTCAATGGGATTTTTCTTTTTTTTAAGCACGAATTATTTGTTTGAAAGTTCTAGGATACATTTCTAGCATGATGGAAATTTAGGACTTAAGAAATTGTTAACGATCACATTAAAACCCCATATACTTCTCCAAGGGCTGTAGAGACGGTGCTCTTTTGTGACTGCAACCCATTTCGGGGCCCACGTTAGCAGCTGCAGAGTGAAGTGTCTCTCTCTTTTCCCAGCCTTCCTCTTCCGTATTCCTGGCTGAGATGCTTGGTGAGTGCTTGGTAGGGTAACTTGGATGAAACTTAATGAGTTGAATGTTACCAAACTTTTTCTTTATCATATAATATTTCATTTTTATTTAGTTCATCCCTATGTTCCATTTCTTATGTGTCACGCCTCAGTGAAATCATCGTTTATTTGTCTTTCTCTGTGTGACTAATACAGCATAAAACCCTCTAGGTCCATTAATGTTGACAATGTTACAATTTTATCCTTTAAAAAAATAGCTCTGTAGCATTCCATTGTGTGGAATACTACAAATCCATCAGCCCTTTAATCCATTCAGCTGTCAACGGGCAATTAGGTTGTTTTTAACTCTTATCTATTGTAAATAATGCTGCAATGAGTATGGCGTACACATATATTTATATACATTATGCACTGCCCTAGGCTAAAGCAAATAAGCAACCCAACAAAATCCAGATGGGGTTTTGAGGCAACAGTAGGAAGAAACTGTAGCACTGTAACACTGTCATCTCATTGTTCATCGATTTGCTCGAGCGGGCACTAGTAACATCTCCATTGTGAGACCTGTTGTTACTGTTTATGGCATATCGAATATGCCACAGGTAGCTTGCCAGGCTCTGCAGTGCAGAGGGGGGATACTCTCAGTAGCTTGCCGGGCTCTCCAAGAGGAATGGAGGAATCGAACCCAGGTCGGCTGTGTGCAAGGCAAACGCCCTACCTGCTGTGCTATTTCTCCAGGAAGAAACTAGGACAAAGATGTTTGAACAGGGAGATGAGATCAGAATACGAGGTGCTCTTAAGGTGGAACTAAATCAGGAGCTGCCGTGCTCCCAAACAATAGAACGACCAGATTCTCCTCAGCCAGTGACCTGCCTTGGGAATCCCTTCGTGTTAGGTTTACGAACTTCTTCAGGGCCTTAGACGCTGGTTCTGAGGGTTCTTAAGATCCCAAGGTCTAAGAAGCCTGGTTTCCTTCCTCTCTTCCCTGCCCTTTATATTCCTTCTTCAGGGAAAGGGTTTGGGGGTGACACCTGTGGTGTTCAGGGTTATTCCTGGCTGTAAGCTCAGGAGTGAACTAGTTCAGGGTGTGCTGGGGACAGAGCCTGTGTCTGCTGCCCTCAAGGCAAGTGTCTCACACCCCTGTGCTATCTCTCCAGTCCTTTTCCATCTTTTATTTTGAACCAAGCTTCCAGCACGCTGTTTGGCTCTGCTAATGGACCAATCCATACCGGCTAACAACCCACACTGTGAATCTGTGAACATCGACTCAAACTTCTCTTCACCGGAGACTGGACGAGACCCATCTCCGTACCCTGTAGACCCATACACTGGGTTCCAATGACACCAGCAGAAGGACCCACTTTCCCAGGTAAGGAAAACACCCCCGAAGACCCAGCTTGGACTTTACTGCTGACCTGAGACACAAATTCCAGGGTATATCTTCAATATCTGTTGGCCCAGTTCTGGACCCATTCATTTATTTCTCTGAAGTTATTGATGACTTAATAACTCGGTTATGAAAGGCCATCAATAAATGAGTAGAAATAAATGAGTTAGTCTACTGTGTGCTCAGCTTGTTCACTGGGGGTTGAAGATAAATGTGCCCAGGAGAGGCCAGCCTTTGCCTTCACCCCGGAACAGGGAGGGGTCGGCTGGGAGGGACCCTGGATGATGGGGAAGCAGAGATCGGCTCACCTCAGAGGACAATGGCTGCTAACAGTCACCAGAAGAAGAAGCTGGGGGACTTGGTGGCATTTTCTTTATTACTAGCAATCCTACCTGCTCTGTGGATTGCTGCTTCTCGGGGAGAAAGTGGTTTGCATGGGTTCCAGAGAAAGGAGAGCAACATTCCCACTGATGGATAAGGACGCACGGCGTCCTCCGAGCCTCACGGCTGGCACTGTAAACGGTAACTGGGCACTTTAAGACACCGAATCTCAACTTGCTTTTATTCCCTGGCTACTTCTCAGAAGCAGAATGTTTAATATCCTGCGATTTGATTTCTGGTTCCTTTATTATGCTGTTTGGGAGGGGGGAATGTAAACAAGACTGGGGCCTGGATGTCTCTTTTTTCTTCTCCTTAAGCAAGGGAATAGACCAGAGGTTGGGAAGTGACTGAGCACAGCGGGGTGGGGGGGGGCAGAGGAGGGGCTATTTGCCTTCTAAGTGACCCCCGCTTGGTTAGCTCTGCCCTAGAGAGGGAGCGAGGGAAGATTATGACAGCACTCTTTATTTTATGCTTATTTGGACCCCTGGAGAAAACAAAGGCTCTGGCCAGAAATCTGTGAAAACCAGACACTGAAGATAGAAGGGATTGTTTGTTGTGTGAACTTTAATGGAAAAGAACTAAGCAGATGTAAATACATTCTTCTGTCAATATTCAAATGTGGGGCCTTGGCTAAGTGAACTGGATGAGCTTGGCCCTGGGATAATCCTGTCGGGTTGCTCCTCACTTCTGGGGGGATTCAGTGGATTAAGAGGGGAAGAAAGAAAAGGAGGGAGATATTTTCCTTTCTATTTTCAAGATTTCATTTTCAATATTAATATCAGTGGCAGCTGCACAGAATCTGAACAAAGACAAATAAGGATAAACCCGCCAAGCTTCCGGGTTTCGGAACACACTTTTCCAGGCAGTGCATGTGAGTGGAATTCAATAGTGGCACTTTGCTCTACCATTTGCTCCCAAATTGGGATGGATTTATATAATCATTTCAAATTTATTGCCTTGATTTTCTAATTACAAGGGAGAGGACCAGAGACTATGCCCTCAAGGAAAAAGATTGCTAGATTCTCAAAAGGAAGCACAATCTAACAAGGGTCAATAGTTTTTGGTATTTATATTTTAGAAGGTTGATCATTAATTATTAGCCTGCCTGTAGGAAGTACTTTAGACAAACATTCTCACCTTCTCCGAGCCATTCTATATTCGTAAATGCTCCTTCTGGGCATACTCAGAATATGAATGTTTAAGGAGGGAAATAAGAAGGAGACAACTTGTCAGGTATGATTAAAACTGTGAAGATGATGCAAATAGCCTTCCACATGGGTTTCCCTCATGGTCTTAGCTACAAATAAAGGGTATGGTTCAAGTAACTTTGTCCTAATAGGAGCTATAGATTCATCCAGGGGGTAAAGAAAATGTTCATTTACAGATAAATATAATAATCTGTGGTCATTCAAAACATATACACCCACACATTTTTTTAGATTCTTTACAAGATGAAATCTAATTTCCCTTCCCATTAGGAAGGTCCTTAGTGACTACTTTTAAATCAGCAGAATGGAACCAAAGTGGTGGTGCCCTAGACAAGATCAGACTACAGAAGGCATGGCGGGTCCCTTCTGTAGTCTGGACGGTCCCTCTTGGGCCACTTGCTCTGAGGAAATGCAGCTGGCGTGTTGAGAACATGAAAACAGCTCCATGAAGAGATCCTTGTGGAGAGCGTTTGTCTCTGCCTGCCAACAGTCAGCTAACGCAGGAATGAGGCATCCCATTAACGCAGACATGGAATCCCCGTCCTTGGTCATTCATGCCTTCAGGTGACTATAGTCTCGGCTGACCTTTGTAGCTCATGGACGCTGAGTTAAAACACTCAGCTATGTTACTTTCTGATTTCTGTCCTGTGGAAACTATGAGTTAGTAAATATTCATTGCTCTAGCTGCTAATTTGGCAGACCATTGGTTATATGACTGTAGAAAGCTATTACGATGAACTATATTCTGAAGTCTTAAGTTCTGGATGTTAAGGAAGTTGGGAAGGAAAAATGATGAGGCACAGCTTTTTATAGTTTGCTAAGTGTATTCATAAAGGTAACATATTTGTGCTGTAGAAGGTGTCTCCCTCCACTTAAAATATACCCTAGTTTCAGGATGCGATATTTCAGATTAAAAGATGAACACCAAGACATAAAATGATGGACCAACTCACAGGCACAAGGACGTTTGCATAACCTCTCCATGCACACCATTCTTAACCAGAGACTGATTTATACGGTAAATTAGTGTGCTAAGTAACTCACTCATATACATGTAATTACACATGTCCTAGTAGAAAACACACCTAAATCAAGAAGATCCTGGCTCCTTTTACATTCTATGACCTAATAACAGCAAACCAAACCGCCCCAGAGAACAAGTCTCACCTTGGGTCTTAACATTCAACTTTAAGTTATCCTGCTTTGGTCTGAAAACAAAACACAACAGAACAATGTTTCCATTACAATGTCACTTAGGAAATACACAATAGGCCATAACAGAACAACTACTAGAAGAATATGAGTGGATTCAGGAACTGGGTAACTAAGGGAAAAGTACTGTGGGCTTTGAGTGGGAACTCCAAGGGGTGAATCCTACATTCTCTTTGGCTTTCTCTCAAAGACCCTTTCCAACAATTGTAGAGCAGGGAAAGAGTGTAAAAGCATAGCACAGCCATCTCATTGACTTGCAGAACTAGTGACTGGAGACTGGGTATTGTTGAAATGGGTAAAATTTTTCATGCATAGAGGAAAAAAGTGAGCAGAGAGGGCCCCTAGGATTCTGAGTTTCCGTCTGTCCTTTCCTGAGGACTGGCTGTAAAAAGTTATAAAACTATGCTAAAATATTTTTTATTTTTAATAATGGACATAATGAGTACACAGATGGGGATTGTGAAGATAAATGAGTAGTATAAAAAACAATAAAAATTGTAGAACTTAAAACAAAACTAGAATGAAAAATAAGCTGCATTGACTGAAGGTCAATGCAGGTTGGATGTGGCAGAAGAAATTGGCAGTGAACTTGAAGAGAGATCAATTAAAAATGATCTAATTTGTAGAATACAGAGGAACTTATTTAGAATTATGTCAAAATCATGTGAGGAAGAAGACAGAAAACATTAGTGGTGTGCTACAAAGAGAGCAGAAGCAATGTGGGAACCAAAAACTGCTTCAAGAAGCAATGGTTGAATATTTCCTAAACTCAATGAGAAATATTAGCTTAGAGATCCAAAGTTAGGAGAAATATAAAGAAGCAAATCCATCGGAGACAGAGGAGTCAAACTGCTAGATGATAAGGATAGATAATGATCTTTTTAAGAGTTTAAGGACCCAGAAAAATATCAGGCAGATACCATCAAGGGAAATTGTTTTAAATGATACTGATTTTTGATCAGAAACAATGAAGGCCAGAAAACAATGAGATGCTATTTTCAAAGAATAGAAAATAATTATCAAACCCAAATTTTGTGTATAATAATCAACTTTCAAATACCTGCAGCAACATCTGATAGAAGTAGAGAAAAATAGTCAAGTACCCAGTAATAGCTGGAGATTTTATTAGTACCTGACAGGTGAAATGAACAAAAATTACCTTGGTGTAACTGATACTTCTTGAACACACATCAACCATATTCTGCAGTTGTCTGGCATAACACTAGTTAAATAATTAATAGTTATTTATAATAGAACGAATACATATTTATTTAAGTATACATGGAATGGGCTAGAGCGATAGCATAGGGGTAGGGCGTTTGCCTTGCATGCAGCCGACCTGGGTTCGATTCCTCCGCCCCACTCGGAGAGCCTGACAAGCTACCGAGAGTGTCTCGCCCACATGGCAGAGCCTGACAAGCTACCTGTGGCATATTTGATATGCCAAACATAGTAACAACAAATCTCACAATGGAGACATAACAGGATGACAGTGACAGTGATACATGGAATATATTCAACTAGACAGATCGATTGGAGTAATTCACTAACAGTATTAAGGAGCTCACTACATTTTAAAGGATTGAGACCTTACAGATTATGGGAAGATTCACCTTCTTTCTCTTGGCTAAAGTGATCTCTATAGGAGACTAGGTGCATTACGGGGATACTGATTTCTCATTCCCTGTGTCCTTGAACTTTACTGTGTGATTCTGTAATTCTTTTGATAAAGAGAGCTGCCTACTTATACACCTGTTGTTTTAGGATAACCTTGTAACTTTCTTTGGTCCTAAGCATATTGCCAAGGTGCCAACGGAACATTTCTGAGGCTAGGCCTTAAGAAATTGTGCATGTTTTGTTTTCTTTCTTTTTTTTTTTTAAAACCTAGCTCCTGAAAGACATGAAAGAAAAATTCAGGAGAAAGCTGCAGGAGACATTTCCAGGAGAAGGAAAAGTTCAGGGCAGTCCACTGGCCCAGATAATCAAATGGAACACAGCAAAGTCATTGGAACTGATGCTCCTGTCGAACACCCGAGAACCATCCGCTCCAGGACATGTGCATGAGCCCAGCCCAGTAGAGTTGTGTAGCTCGGCCACGGATATATGAGCAAAACCAGCCTGGAGCAGCTGAATCCCACAGATGTGTGAGACGAATAATGCTTAACGTCCCAGTCCTGTGAGACTCGGGGCTGTCGGAGGTGCAGCTTCAGTGTGGTAATAGATAACAGGTACAATCTGGCTCCTGTCTATGTCTCTGACTCATTCACCTCCCATAGTGCTCCCCATGGCCTACTCCAGTCACACGGGACCCCCGGCTGTTTCTCAGACAGACTGGGCATATTTCAGTGTCAGGGCCTTTGCCCTATCTAGACCAGCCTTCCTTTCACGTACAAAAATGCATAAGAGCTTCAGATTGGTTGAGGATTCAATCTTTTCTGGGAAAAAGTGTTAAGCAGAGGAAAAATAAGTCAGGTCCTCGGCTACCCAGGCATCTCAGAGCTTGATGCACTGCAGCCTGGGAAGTACTGTAAGGAAGTAAGAAGGGCAGGGAATATCCCAGGCTATGGGTCAGAACTCACGAGTGTTGATGCCGGGCAAGATACCACCTGGAGGTAATCAGGGTGCATGGTGAGGAATATGTTCTAACCTCTTCAAATGAGAGTGTTTTGTGTCGCCTAAGAATTGGGGTGCTCACTCATCTGTGGAATATAGAACAACAGAGTAGGAGACTAATACCCAAGAATAGTAGTATATAATACCAGGATGTTGGCTCCATAGCTTGGAAGCTAGCCTCACACGCTGGGGGAAAGTCATCCCAGATAGAGAGGGGAACACCAAGTAATATGCGATTGGAGATCCTGCGCGGGAAGGGAGATGTGTGCTGAAAGTAGACTAGAGACTGAACTGGACGATCACTCAATACCCCTATTTAGAACCACAACACCCAAAAGGAAAGAGAGATATCAAATTGGAATGCCCTGCTACAGAGGTGGGGTGGAGTGGGGGGATGGGGTTTGGGGGGTGGGAGGGATACTGGGTTCATTAGTGGTGGAGAATAGACACTGGTGGAGGCATGGCTCTTAAACATTGCATGAGGGAAAAACAAGCATGAAAATATGTGAATCTGTAACTGTACCCTCACTGTGACTCACTAATTAAAAATAAATAAATTTAATAAAAAAAAGAATTGGGGTGCTCAGAGAGATGCAGATCGAAGCAACAATGAGATATCATCTCACACCACAGAGCCTGGCCCACATCCAAAGGAACAAAAGCAACCGGTGTTGGCATGGATGTGGGGAGAAAGGGACTCTCCTTCACTGCTGGTGGAAATGCCGACTGGTTCAGCCCTTTTGGGAAACAGTATGAGCGATTCTCAAAAAATTAGAAATTGAGTTCCCATTTGACCCAGCAATAACCACTTCTGGGAATATATCCCAGAGAGGCAAAAAAGTACAGTAGAAATGACATCTGCACTTGTATGTTCACTGCCGCACTGATTACAATAGCCAACATCTGGAAAAAACCCGAGTGCTCAGGAACAGATGACTGGTTAAAGAAACTTTGGTATATTTACACAATGGAATACTATGCAGCTATTAGAAAAGATGAAGTCATGAAATTTGAATATAAGTGGAACAACATGGAAAGTATCATGCTAAGTGAAATGAGTCAGAAAGAGAGGGATAGACATAAAAAGATTGCACTCATCTGTGGAATATAAAGTAACAGAGTAAGAGACTAATACCCAAGAATAGTAGAAATAAAGATCAGGAGGTTTTCCCTGTGGCTTGGAAGCCGGCCTCACATGCTAGGGGAAAAGACAGCTCAGATAGAGAAGGGAACACCAAGGAAAGGGTGTTTGGAGGACCCGCTTGGGTTGGGAGATGCCTGCTGAATGTAGACTAGAGATCAAATGCAATGGCCACTCAATGCCTCTATTGCAAACCACAACACCCCAAAGGAGAGAGAGAACAAAAGGGAATGCCCTGCCATGGGGAGGTGGGGGTTGGGCCGGGGTGGTGGGAGGGATGCTGGGACCATAGGCGATAGGAAAATGGGCACTGTTGGAGGGATGGGTACTCGATCATTGTATGACTGAAACACAAGCATGAAAGTTTGTAAGTCTGTTACTGTACCTCACAAATTAAAAAAAAAAAAAAGGATGAGGATGCTGATCTGGCAAGGGATAATAGAGGAAGGTGATGTTTCTAGGCTGGGAGAGTTGCCTGAGGGAGGTCTGAGGCCCAGGTAAGAAGGGAACAGCTTGGGGCAGTCTTGGCTCAGCACACCACACGTTTATTGTCTTGGGAAAGTTAGTTTTTGGCCTCACTTTCACTATTTATAAAATAGAGCCATACACACATTCATTCTTATATAAAAGAAGTCAATAAATATTTGATGAGTGTAAAAAAAAAATGAAATGAAACTCTAATAGGTATCTTGATGGATGAAGCTAAAGGTTAATTGTGACCAGATAGATGGTATCTAATATATGAAAAGTGCCCAGCCATCTCTCTCCTTCCTCATCCTCATTACTGTTTCTACTTTCGGGGGCATATCTTTGCAGAATGTCAGCTTCAAGAATAATGAAACTTAGTCTTAAAAAGGAAAAAGTTAGTGAGGGTGTCTAAGCCACAGTGAGTCTAATCAAAATAATAAAAATAAATGATGTTGGCTAGGGGAGAAGACACTTTCTCTTAAATAGTCATTTATTTCTTCAAAATATTGTTACAATGCAACATAAAAAGTCCTCATGGGGGCTAGAGAGATAATACAGCAAGTACGGCATTTGCCTTGCATGTGACCAACGTGGATCTGATCCCTGGCATCCCATATGGTCCCCCAAACACCACCAGGAGTAATTCCTGACCACAGACCCAGGTGTAATCCTTGAGCATCAACAGGTATGACCCCAAGACAAAACAAAAACAAACCCCCACATACAGGTCAAATCAACCTTAGAACCCAGAATTCGATTTCTGAAATATCTGTGGGGGTGTAGTGTGGATTTTAAATTCTGAGACCAACTTCAAGCACATCAGGACAAATATGGGAAGATGTGACAATTGTTAAATATGGAAGCTCAGTTCTGTCTTCTAGGAGTTTATTAGGAATCTTTAAAAATAGTCACAAGGAAAAATTAAATTTCAGCAACCATATGAGTCTACCATCTGCTAATTCATTTCTTCCTCTCCAGAACCTACTTAGATTTACAACTCTTGCAACTCCAGATGACCAAGAGTAATGAGTATCAATTGTGCAGAAGAACAAAAAGTTTTACACTTTCTCAAACGCACTCTTTCTGGTTCCAAAGGTGTTCTGGTAAACATTTTTCTGCATTTTATTCACGCTCTTCCTATACTGGTAGATATTTCACTGTATTCCTTTTACCATTAGTTTTTCTTCAGGAGGTACTCTCATCCTTTTCATCTCTCTCTGCTCAGTTCTTAAAATTGTTCTGCTCTGAGCCTTTGTTAGGTCTGTTCTGAGTTTCTTGAGCTGCCTTTCTTGAACTGCTCTACATAGGTTATTCACACACACATACGCCCACACACAAAGTCACACACCACACAGAGTCTCACACACGTGCATGTGTACGTACACACACACACACACACATACACACACACACACACACACACACACACACACACACCCACCCCAAAATTTCAATGAAGCAATTCGTGGAAGCAAGGAAAGTAAATAAATTCAAGAAATTGGAAGTTATAAGTTAAAAAACAAAACGAAACACCCATAGAAAATCAAGCATAGTGATAAAAATAAAATTAGATTCAAAAGATGAAAATGAGCAGTTCTAATAGTAACAGCTGGCAGGAGATGGGAGAGAAACAAGTTGCTCTAAAGGATTGATGCTTTTGCTTCCAAGCTCCAGTCTCTCAAGGATTTCCCGCCTCCCTCCACCATCCCATGTGGAATCAAGTCAAACCCACACTGCCAATAATCTGGTCCTTCCACGAGCCTCCATTTCATTCCGGCCACTCCCCTCTTGCTCACTCCCACCCTCCCTAATGCAGTGTGACTCCGGGGCCCTGAATTTACAGGAGCCACTTCCAGCTTGGGCCCCTTGAGATCCCCCATTAACCAGGCTCAGAGCAAATGCCATTTCTGCCTAATCATCTGTATCTCTTCTCTCTTCTCCATTCTCATCTGTGCGTTACCACTCTGGGGATGTAGACCATGCAGTTGTTGGGCCTTTTAGAATATGTGTCTCTATTGGCTAAGGGCTCCGTGCGGATGAGGCCTTGCAATTGGTCCTTGCTGCATCCTTCTCAAATCAAATTAGTGGCTGACATGAGTGGGGGTCAAAAGAGTTACTTGTTGAAGGAATGGAAGGATGGGTAGATGAATGGACGCGTGAGTGCCAGTGAAGGGTGGAAATTCTGGAATCAAAGTTGCCTGTGTTCAGTTCCACTTCCACCCACTCTGTGTCCTCGGCATGTTGTTTGGCTTCTCTGCATACAGGCTCTTTATTTGTAAGAGAGAGATAAAAGCAGTGCTCCCTTTGGGGACAGCCTGGGAAATTAGGTTACTGCAGATAAGGTGCATAGGACACTGTACAGAGCCATGGTCATTGGTCGCAAATATTGTAATAAGCGCTGTGCAAATATTGGGATGATCTTGACAATGGCCACACGGGAAAATAGAAGCAAGCCTGGTGTCCTTCCTGGGGCAGCAGGGATTTTTCAAGGAGAAGATGATGGCAGCTGTGGCTGCTTCAGCAGTTCTCCCCTTGGCAATGCTCTGCTTCCAAGCACAGGGACTAGGTTCCAAGGGAGGTTTGGTTTGGGCACATTTAAGACATGTCAAACACACTGCTGCAATGGCTGTCACCATGCAAAGGGGGACCTGCTTGCAAAACCTCGGGTGCCAGAGTGAGTGAGAGTGTAAAACCATTCACAACCTAAGGGTGTTACCAGGTGCACAGGAAAATCATGACCCTGCTGGTTAATCACAGCTACCTTCAGTATTCATATTTCCCAGAGGTTACAGAGAAGGAGGAAATATGTGCAGGCCATTTTAACAACATGCATCGGCCATTACATGTGTTTATTATTTCTTTAGAGGTGTACGGTCATTAATTGCCATCACTATGGGTGGCGTGTTCAGCTTTCGGTCAAGTGAGAATTAGGTCTTTTCTTTTGGCTCCCGGTTGACCAATGCAAAGATGATTCTATTTGCTCACGCAACTCCAGTTTAAGAAGTGCAAACCTGCAACCCTTTGAAGGTTTAAGGTTTATGCTCTGCAGTCTGGCAAGCCAGAAATGCTGATAGTAAGCAAAAAGGTGTCAGGGAAAATGAGGACAAAGAAGGTCTTGTGCCCTGGTCTGGAAAGCACCGAAATAACTTGGGCCAGGCCAATGGGCAGCCGCAGGGTCACTGTGGTTTGCTACTTCCGGCCCGGGTCTGTTGCTTCGCTGGACCTGCTCTGAGGATGAGACGCTCTCCCTGGCGGAGAGGGACTTCCTGCAAGGGAGCTTCCGTGGCCGTCCAACTTCATCCTGAATCAGAATGTTTCCAAACAATAAAATGACTTCTAAGCCTCGGCAGTTCCCTGGGAACTGTGTAAATTATAATGAGGTTAGTTAACGGTTAGATAACTGTGTGTCTCCACAGGCAGCCCCACATTAGAAATCTATTCTAAAATACAGCATCCTGGGAGGTTTTGTTCTGCCTGAGGGAGAGTCTGGCTTTGCCTCAAATGACAGTGCACTGGGAGATTCCCCGAGCTCTCCTGCCAGAAAACTCTCTCGTGAGCCGGCCACGGCAAACTCAGACCTTACTATCTGCTTGTTCATGATGATTGTGTGTGTGTGTGTGTGTGTGTGTGTGTGTGTGTGTGTGTAGTGGGGGCACCAGTAGTGCTCAGGTGTTACTCCTTTCTTTGAACTCAGAAATCACTCCTGGTGGGGCCCAGGGGACCACATGGGATGCCGGAAATTGAACCTGGGTCAGCTGTGTGCAAGGCAAGCGCCCTCCCCGCTAGGCCCTCCACTTCTTCATGATTGTTTTTAGTTCTTTGGTTTTACTTTATACTCACTATTTTTAAATTAAATCTTAGACACCTTAAAATATTTTACTGTTATTTCATTACTTGGGAAAGTGCCTCAAATCCTTCATTTGATGGGACAAGTTTAACTAAACCAAATTAGGTAGTTTTCATATAAATAATTTTATCTGATTGTCCTAACAATCTGGAGAAGAAGGATAGTGAATGACACTATCATTCACATTTGTCATAAACTTGTCCAGGACACACACACACACACACACACACACACACACACACACACGCACGCACACACATTTTCAGTGGCGGCAGGGTTGGGGGGGTTGTTGATCTTTGAGCTCAGGGCTTCCCCTGGCTTGGTGCTCAGGGATCACTCCTGATGGTGCTCAGGGATCACTCCTGATGGTGCTCAGGGATCACTCCTGATGGTGCTCAGGGATCGCGTGCAGCTCCAGGGGTCAGATGAGGTCAGATGTCTGCAAAGCAAATGCCTTAACTCCAACTAGGGATTCTCAATTTGGTCTCACCACTTTGCCTTTAATGTAGTAAGTTCTACTGTCTCTCAGAAGCTCAAGAAAAAACTGCTTTGGACTAGTATAAATGTCTCCTGCCAAATTTATAACTGCGTTAACAGTGGTGAAAATGAACTAAAGTAAACTAAACTTCTATTGTAAAAAAAGGAGTCAGGCTAAAGTGTGATCTTACTCATAATTGTATGTTATCGTCAAGTCAGAAGATGAGGAATTTTCTTTGATGAATTTATTCTATTTTAAAGGGAAGGCTACTACAGGAGAAGAAAATTGAGATCGAAGTTTTGCTTGAAGGCAGAAGAATGGATTAGTTGACCTAGATGACATACACATGCTTTTAAAAAACCAGCTGCGTGCAGAATTCACTACCTACTCATTATGATGGGCCAGGACAGTGATCTGGGTTTTGATCTGCCTCCAAGGCCAGTAACTGGCCCCAAGCCGAGGACTGGCACCTGCTGTCCACAGCCCTCAGCTCCCAGTGGCTCCCAGGGCCCTGGAGTCTGCAGAAAGAGCTCACGTCTGGCTTTGGAACACGGATGGCAAAATCATTCCAAGTCTCAGTGAGCCAGCACCATCAGCAACTTCCTTTCTCGGCCCTATGGGTCCAGCTCAGCTCCTCCCCTTCCCGGGCCTCTAAACCACAAAGTCTCTGCGTCTCTCCCAGCAGTATGATGAGCTACGGCTGTTCCATAGCGTTCTACAAAAAACAAAACCAAAGCACCCCATGGAACCAAAGAGATGAAGCCTCTCCCAATCCAGACGTGACGGTTACCCAATTCACCAGGACAATGTCACGCTCCCGTGTGTGTGGACCAGCCACCCCAACAGCAGTAACGAGCTCCCAGCACTGAGTTAAGAAAGACCAACCCCAGCTGGCAATGCCAGAGTCTGCTCTGGTGTCAGGCTAGGGGCAGAGTCGGGAGCCACACACTTCCTGTGGCTGAGGGAACAGCACAAGGTCGGCCCCAGTCTTCCTTCGGGACACTCCGGTCTGCTGAGAAGGATGCTCGGCTAAGTCAGGAATGGTTCATCAGGTTTGCTGTGTGTGAGCAAATATTTGAGTTTTCGGTATCTCTGTCCACCTAGAATTGATTAAGGAGAATCCAAGCAGGGGAAATGGAAACACGACCATTTGGTGTGTGGCCACCACGGCATACTTTTCCAGTGGGGATTCCCAGTGGGTAAACGTTCCTGAGGTTGCCTCATCAGCAAGCTCCTGGGCAGGGGTTTGTCTGTCTGGTTCCAAGCCGTGAGCCTCAGTGCCTGCCCTGCAGTGTCCGGGCTGCCCGCAGTGTCTGTCGGCTGCAAGCCCTCTAGAGGTCAGGTCAAGATCCCTCGAAATGTTAGGTAAGGATCCCTCTAATGGTTATGCCAAGATTTTTGCCACTGAATTCTTAAGTATTTTTTTTCGGGGGGGAAGGGCACAGACAGTGGCGTTTGGGGGCCATAGGTCTAGAGAATCAAACCCCAGGCATCACACATTAAGGACTGTGTTAACCACAAAATCACGAAATCTTCGTTAATCGTCAATTTCTCGAGTCGGTTCAGTAACCTCTCCATTTGTCCTTTCCCTGAGATCTTAGACGTCTCTCTCGACTCTGCCCTCCCAATGATGTCGCACTGGGGGCTCTTTCAGGGTCAGGGGAATGAGATCCAGCTTGTTACTGGATTTAGCATATGAATACACCATGGGAAGCTTGCAAGGCTGTCCCATGTGGGCAGGAAACTCTCAAGAAGCTTGCCAGTTTCTCCCAGAGGGAGAAGTAGGTTACAAGATATCACATGGGAGCTTGCTTTTAAGTCTCTGGATGTTGACCGTTGATGGAATTATACACACCTGGGTTCCTCTGCCAGTACCTTCATGAGTGAGGCCTGTCCGAACATGTGGAGAGGGGCCTCGAGCATGGCTGTAGCTAGGTTCCGGTGGTCTTTGGCCTCGGGGAGCTCTGCTCGGGGTGGGGAGGGAAGCTGGAGCCCATTCCCTCCGAGGGGCCCCAGGGAAGACAGCCAGGCGTGCGGGCAAGAGACTCTCTGTGCTAAATCTCAGGTCTCCGGAGTTATTACGCACATCTGATTTACGTGATCGGTAGGAGTAGCCTCATTTCAATGAGATGATGCTGTGATGCTGGAGAGGCCTAGAACATCTGGTGTCCTAGATTCTGCATTAACACAGAACATCCCATGGTATAGGACAGTTCGTGCGCTATGCTCTGCATAAACACAGGACATTCTGTGGCACAGAACACCCTATGTTCTACGCCCTGCATTAACACAGACCACTTCACGGCACAGAAAACCCCATACTCTGTAGTGTCTAGTCTAGCATGGAGCTTTCAGGAGAAAGAGCACCCTACATTCCAGAATTTATACATTACCCTATAGCGTCCTCTGGCCCCAAACTCCCCTGACTCATACTTCCTCTATTGGTTTGGAACATTCCACGGTCTAGAAATTCCCATGGGCTATATATATATATATATATATATATATATATATATATATATATATATACTCTCTGCATTATGGAACATTTTATGATGCAAAAACATTTCATGTTCTATACTCTCTGAATAATCATTGAACGATTCATGACCCACCACTTACCATGTTGATCTGTATTCTGCATGATCACAAATCACTCCCTGGCCCAGAACCCTTTGTTTTTGACTCAGTATTATCATGGAATATTCTGTGGCACAGAATAACACATGCTATGTTCCATACTCTTTCTCTTTATTGGCTTAGAGTATTCCCAGGCACAGAATTGCCACGTTTAAATGATAACCTGTAGCACTGTCATCCCGTTGTTCATCTATTTGTTTGAGTGGGCACCAGTAATGTCTCCATTGTGAGACTTGTTGTTACTGTTTTTGTCATATGGAATACACCACGGGTAGCTTGCCAGGCTCTGCCATGTGGGCAGGATACTCTCGGTAGCTTGCCGGGCTCTCCGAGAGGGATGAAAGAATGGAACCCGGGTCGGCTGCATGCAAAGCAAATGCCTCACCCGCTGTGCTATGGCTCCTAGCTGGGTGAACTGCTATTGCTTGGATGCCTGTTTCATGCAGCATTTTCAGTATTCCATATCATTTCCTTTCAACCTTCAGGGTTTTCTTTGAAATATCTTCCATGATTTTATGGGGCCCCCTTAGAGGTAATTCTTGACTTGGCTCTTGCTGTTCTTATGCCCTTTGGTTCCTGCCATTTTAATTATGATGTGCCTTGACATTTTTATTTTGGGGTTTATTTCATTTGGAATACTTTGCTCTTCCTGGATCTTGTTACCTAAGTCGATGCTCAAATAGCACAAGTGTTTAGCTATTACTTTTCTCCCCAAAAGTGTCTTCCCCAATGTTTCTTCACTCACCCGAGACCCCTCCTCTTTTTTTTTTTTTTAATCAGCATGGACCATTCCATGGCCTCGAGCACATGAGCGTACTAAACTCTCTGGGTCAGCTCCGACTACCCCACGGCACAGAGCAGCCCCTACTCTGCACTCTCCTAGCACAGAACCTTCCGTGACCCAGACGCGCCATCTCTCGGTGATGTGTGACTTGCCTGGTGCGGGGAGGGCTCCTCCTTCAGGTCTTCATCCGGGTCCACGCCGACTCTGTGAGAGAGACAGCAGAGTGTCAGTGTCTTGGGCGGATGGTCAGGACAATCCGACACACGGCAGCAAAAGCGATAAATCTACCTGGGCAGAGCTTGGAGCCAAGCTGATCTGCTTTTCCAAGGTGACCAGGTCAGCTGGACCTTCAGCCTGCCCAGAGCTGGACACCCCCGGCTACTCATTACTGCTGCCTTAAGATGGCCAAAGCAAGGGTCTGAGTGCTGGGAACTGGGACACGGGACAGTGGACAGGACACACATAACCGCACAAGTGGAGACTCTGTGGAAGCAGCTGATGGCCTCCCTGGCCACAACTCAGGCTGGTGCCCGCTCCCCGAGACCCCGACAACCTTCCTTTGTGCAGCTGCCCACTGAGAATACCGCTAGGTCAGACCCTGGCTGTGATCTACATATTCTGGAAGGTTCTTCTTCAGAAAACTGATGCAGAAATGCAAATGTGAAGTTAGGCATGAAAGTAGCATTTTTAGGGCCAGGGAGAGAGCTCCTGTGGCTGGAGAACGTGCCAGGCTAACCCTGAGGTGCTACTCCTGGCACTGCATGGTGCCCTCAGCATCGCTGGCCGTATCCCTGTGTGTCTCTGAGCATCACCAAGTCGGAGCTTTGAACCATTTGCCCCAATGGACCGAACACCACTGGGGATGGCCCTTGGACTCCCTGAGCATTGCTCAGGAGGCCCCAGTCCTGCTCCAACGGCGACTTCCAAAATCAGTAACATACATTTGCTGCCGTTGTTCTTGGGCACGCCCATAGTGCTCCTCCCTCCTGCTGCAGGAGTTGGGGGCAGGGATCAGCAGAACTGAGCTTCCTGCGTGCATGGCGTCCCCTCCACCGTCTGAGCTCCTTCCCCAGCCCAAAAAGTTGTGCTTTTCAAACGTGGCAAATGCCACAGACACCTCAACATCCGGGAAACAGAAATACTCTTATAATTAACTGCCAGCTGCACCTCTAAGTTTTTCTGCGTGCTCTGAGCCTCCTTTAGATGCCAGTGATTTTGTGGGAGAGAGAAAAGGCAGATAAGGCGGTCTTTCCCCCAGCGAGATTGATCCAGATTATTGATAGCTGGGTGATAAAGCGGGCCCGCTCACACACAGGCACGCCGGCGCTGTGCTGACCTGCTCTGGCTCATGCCCCGTGAACACGAGGCTCCCGATCGATTGCCTTGCCTGCGTTTCTCATAAGCAATGCACCCGGCGTTTATCAGAGCCCAGGCTGCAACTTGGAAGCACCAAATTTCGCTTTGCAGGGGGCGTGTCAGCAAAGGGAGCCTTCCACTTCGAACGTTTCACATTCAGTGGCTGGAAACGTTTCCAGCGGACTCGTTTCTGTCTCAACGCTTGTGGAGCTTTTGGGGTTTCTCCACTGTCGAGCCTTTGGGGTTTCTCCACTGCCCGTGGGCTTCAGCTGCCCACCGCAAAGACACCCACGGGCACAGGTCAAGTAGAGAAGTGAGTGGGTCAGCCACGTAGCGCCACCACCCTACCAGCCAACTCAACGCCTCCTCCGTGCAGCTTCCCACCGGCCCGGACCGTTTGATCCAAGGAGAGACTGCGAGTGACCCAAGGAAATCCTGGAGTGGACAAGGAACGGTTGAACCTTCTTTGGCGACAAATCTAATTTGAAGATGGGACGTAGGCAGAGGCTGTCTGCAGGGTCGAGGAAGGCCTTGAGCCAGCGAGGGAGAACTCCCGCTCAGAGCACCTCCCCCGTGCGGGGGGAGTGGGGGCAGGTGGGGAGGGCGTGTCAAGCCTTTCCTGTGAACCCCTGGGACCTTCAGGACCGTGAGGATCATTCCTTCTCTTCCCGTCCCTGGCAACACTTCGGTCCCGTGCAGCTCGGTCCTCCTGGTGGGGGAGTTGTGTGCTCCCCTGTGAAAGCGAAGCCCCAGCAGGGCGAGAAGCTGGCCTCAATGACCGGGACCCTTGCCCTCTGCTTGCGGGGAGGTGGGCGTGGCGGGTTCTCTGGACGGGGCCAACCCTTTGATTCCCCGAGAGGCAAGTTGATGGGTTTCACTGGACGTGAGGGAAGAGGGCGGAGAGGGAGGAGGGGAGGAAGGAGAGGGAAGAGAAGAGAAGATGTGAGGGCGAGGAGGGTGGAGGGACAGGAGATGAGGGGGAGGAAGGAGGGAAGGGGGGGTGGGGCTGAGGTGAGGCCCCTCAGGCACTGACCTGGAGTCCAGCTCACGAGGCCCCTGGGCCCCCTCGTGGACCTGGCCTGCTTCGGGCCCCGTGAGCGGATCTGAGCTCTGGGCCTGGCTGTCCCTGTCGGGGTACTGGGGTGGGGTCAGCGCGCCCCTCCCCCAGAGCTGGCTGCCCATCTGGCAGGCTGGGAATTGAGTCGGGGGAGCTTGG